>NC_040036.1:78381061-78681061 GCF_003713205.1 Coffea eugenioides
ACATGGGTGCAAATCTAAATTTATAAAATATCGAAAGGGTCAAAATATCCATTCAAGGGTTTAATCGAACCAATCGCATTAATTGCGAAGGCCACAATGATTCCTTGAAAGTGTCACGAGTATGCGGATGATGAAATTAAAATAAAAGAAAAGAAATTAAATTATATACATATATAAGTGATCAAAGAAAAAGGGAATGCAACATAAAGGGTACGGGAGGCAAAAACTCGTGACATAATTTTCTTATACATGGATTAATAGGGTATTTAAACTAAAAAGTTATAATCACCCATTTCCCATATTTGAAAAATAATTATCCTAACATGAACAAGCAAATGAACTAGCTTAAATGAGATGCAATTCTAAATGATATGATTAGTACCTATAGAGAGTAAGGGATAATATAATAGGGAATATCATGCAAATGAGAAAAGATCCTAAAAATGAAAATATGCATGAAAATGTAATGAATGTTACACAAAGATGAATCTAACGCAAGACGGCCTAAAGGGTCTAGCGTTGGACTAACCCATTTCTAAAAATTCTTACTAGCGTTGGACTAGCAAGTAAGCGGAGGGAGAAGCCACAACTAGCATTGGACTAGTGTGGTGAAGTCATGCATTAACAATTCATAGTGAAACAAATAAAGCATAAATTAAAACAAATAAACACATAAGAGCACATAACACATAACACGTAAGCATAATATTTAGATGCCAAAATCCTAAGAAAAGCGGATAAAACACATAACACATAAGCCACATAAACACGCAACTTATCTATTACACCGGGGAGCGCCTAACTACAATCTAGGAGGGAAAAATATAATAAAACAAATCTAATTATCCTATCTATTACATTTTTGAGGTATTTAAATACCTCTCGAATCATTATAAAAACTAACTAAAACATATATAAGAAAATTTGAATGAATATTTAAATCAAATAAATAAAGCATATAAAAATATATAAACACATAGGAACACATAGGAGCACATAAGAGCACGTAATTGACATTGAAATAATAAAATAGGAGTACCTCCCGTTTGAAGTGGTGACTAAATGGAGTCAAATTGTCCTATTTATACTCACAATGAACAAAAGGATCATGACACCAATTTAATTGAAAAAGAAAATAATAATACAAGTACTAAATTCACGCTAATATGTCAGACGTAAAGAAATTTAAGTAAATCTAAAAAATTTCCAAATTAAGTATATTCAAAAGTAGCATAATTAGCTATTAAAGAAAAGAAACAATCATAATAAAGAGAGTCAAAATTCATCAGGGATTGAATTGCAAAAATTGAAAACTTTTGGGGGACAAAAATTATATTTTCCAAAGTTCAGGGGTCAAAATTAAATGAAAGATAAAATTCAGGGTCCAAAGTGAAATTAATTTAAGGACCGAGTTGAAAGGAATTTAAAATATTCTGGGCCGCAGTGAAAGTACTCCAGAGATCAGGGGCTAAAGTGCAACTTCGGTTTCTGATTTGGGCAAAAAAAGGCTACTGGGCCATCATTTTTATTTCTTTGGGTCAAACATTATCTGAACCCAGCCGAAAGTCCAAGAGAAACTAGCAGGCCAACCCATCTTTTTATCCCTCAAACCCGACCAAAAATATATGGGCTCCAATCTCTTAGCCCAACAGAAACCCAAAAGAAAATAAACCAAAACCCATTTCCAGAACCCAACCAAAACTAACTCTTGGCCCAACCGAAAAATAAACATTAGCCCAATTCTTTTCTCTCTTTTCTTTCCTTTCTTTTTCTTCTTTCCTCCCCCTACGTTTCTTCTCCTTCTTCTTCGGCCAGCTGAAGCTTCTTCAGCTGGCGGCCGCCGGCGACTTTTCAGTCGCCAAAATTTCTCAAAATACGCTTCCCCACTCCATTTTTCGCGTAGATTCCATTTCTGGGCTTAGTTTTAACAAAAATTGAGCCAAGAGTGGTCAAAATGCCAAGAAATCAGTTCAGTTTTTATTTTTTTTAAAACCTCAAAATCTTCACCCAAATCATAAATTATGCCAAAACCCTCCTTATAACTTCTACAATACAACTATAATCTTAGTTTGACAAGTAAACAACAACAAAAGGATGCATTAAATCAAAACAGCCCCTAAAATTCTTTTTTTTTTTCATTTTGGCATTTTTTCAAACAATTAACATGCATTCACAAGAAACATTTCCTTTTCCTAAATCTGTTCATGCCATTCCCAATTTAACAATTACAACAACACAATGCAGACCCGGCAGAAACCAAAAAAATAACCAATGAAGCTTATTTTAATGTGACCCAAAAAAAACCAAAATATACCCGTCAATAAATATTGGAAATCTCGTTAAAAAAGTTTGAATGAAAAATTTTCCAAAGCCTTGACATAAGCCTGGCCCCGTCCTTTTGGTTGGAGTTTGGGAAAAGGTGAGAGTGCTATGTTGGCTCTATCGAGAGAGAGAGAAGTGAAATGTGTGTGGAAGAATTTTCTCTTTTTTTTTTCTTTTTTTCGGTTGAGACCAAAGAAAGAGCCAAGAGCCCCCTTTTTTTTGTGTGTTTTTCTTTTCTTGTTCTGCGAGGGAGAGAGCCGAGAGTTGTCTGGGAGCTAGAGTGCTTTTTTTTTCTTCTTGTCTCTCTGTCTAGAGAACCGAGAGGGACTTGTAGCCAAAGTGGAGCTTGTGTGTTGGATTTGCCAAAATGATGATTTCTTAGCTAATGAAAAGAAAGGTCCATGGCAATTGAGTGTGGAATGGGTTAATAGTTGTTTTGGTAGGGAAAATGATGAAAGTGATTTTTTATTTCTTGATTTTTCTCTTTTGTTTTGTGTTGTTTTTTTTTTCTTTTTCCAAAAACAAACCTACAAAAATGAGAAAATCATACATTAATATATATTAAAAAAATGATAATAATAATAACTTATCAAATAGATAAAATTTCAGGAAACATTAAAAATTGACAAAAATTTGGTGTCTACACATGTAATCAATACCCGTCTTTTTGTCGGCCACAGGGAATTTTTTTTCCAAAAATAAAAAGGACACAGAATAAATAAAAATTAAAAAAAATGAAAAAACACATTTCTTTAGATTTAAGGGGAAAAGTATTTATAGCATCACATACAAACTTCAACTTGCCTTTTTTAGGGCGCAAAAGAATGTCAGATAAAAGGAGGAAGTGGTAAGAAAAGGAATAAGCAAAGGTTTCTGATCAGGACACAAAAAAATGACAAAAAATAATAAATAGTATATACAAACAGAGACGGTAAAAGTAGAAGATCATGAATCATGATTATTGGACTAAGAAAGAAAGGAAATATCAAACCCAATCTTGATCTCCTCCAACTAAACCATTCATTTAGTTAATTATGGATAAAATTGAAAGAAAATGCATCAACTAATCCAATTGAGAAAAAAGTAGAGTAAACGATTTGGATGAAGGGAAGAAAAGAAGAGCAATACAGAGTAAAAACTAAATAAGGAATTTGCAGTGTAGATAAGAGTTCGTTTAGTTGTCCTTAGCAAAACAAGAGAAAGGAAATAAGGTGAAAAAAAAGGAAGCAAAAGGAAGAAAAGAAAAGGAATGTGCCATGTGTCAAAATGAAGGGAGAGTCACTTGGCAACCATTGAAATTGCTACAATAACTCCACTTTCTTCTTATATAACTAGGAGGTTTTCGGCTGTGCATATAATCTGTTGTCATATATTTTTGTATAAGATAAGATTAATAGTAATGTTTGTGAAATAGCATTCTTAAAATCATAAATTACCAATCAAACATGTGGCTAACAATATAAGACTAAACAAAATCAGAAAACCATCAACATTGCAAAAGATAAGAGAAGATGACAAAAGATTGGCAAGTAGTTTTACAAATAGCTTGATATCTTCAAGTGTAAGTTAGTCTTACAGAGACGGGAGAAGACATGCTGAATGCTTAATATAAAGTGCAATGATAAGCTGCAATTACTAAAAATCAAATATTGAGATCCATTAAGTTGCACAAAAGAACAATTTCTTAATGGATGTCAATATTGTGTCAAAAGATGCAAGATTAACAATTCAGCTATAAAGTGCTTCAAGATTAGCAAGATTAGCAATTCAAAAGGCTTCAAGCAAGTTTAGAGTTCATTATCATGCTGATTCTTCAAGGGACTTCTTGGTGCAAGATTAGTTGGAGCGAAAGCTAAGAGTGCATTGGTGGGCAGTGAGGCAGGTGTAATAGCTTCAGCAGAATTTGATCCAATTTTAGGAGGTATAGTTCCAAAAACCAAGGCTCTCTTTGCTGTGGTCACTGGAGGCTGCACTTTGTTTGCTGTAGTAGAAGTTTCAGCGATGGTATCAAGCAGTTTTTTGGTTGATGGACTGAAAAATTCATTTTTGTTAGCAGACTACAGCACAGTACCATGAAGGTCTGGAATTTTTTCATTCGTTTCTGCAGCCGTGATTGCCATTGGAATGTGAGCTGATTCCTCAGTAGTGTATGCCTTGACAATATTATACTTGCCTTCCTTCTAGCCTTGATAATCTGCCTCATAGTAGCGGATAAAACACACAATCGAATGTTTTCCGATTGCAGATGCTAGTTCAGCAGAAAAGTTAAGCTCCTGCAATTTTTTGTTTTAAAGTATAAATAATTATTAAGTGTATCCTAAAATATTAGCTATTTGTTTGGAAGTAGAAGTTCTTATTGTATATTTTGCTCCTATACACTCTGCTGATATATATGAGTAGGTCTATATAATATGCCAATATATATATGAGCTCTTTGTCTGTTTTAATAACATTTGACTACTACTAACTTCGTCAAAGAGACCATTTATTGAATTTGAGTGTTCGCTTGTCTTTCTTTTTCG
Organism: Coffea eugenioides; assembly: GCF_003713205.1. NCBI lineage: Eukaryota > Viridiplantae > Streptophyta > Magnoliopsida > Gentianales > Rubiaceae > Coffea > Coffea eugenioides. Next base: position 78,385,906 of record NC_040036.1, read on the forward strand.
CATTCAATAGCATGGCACAGAGGTCTGACTAATGATTAACTAATGCAATAGCAACTAAAAGTGCATACACATAGTCAGTTTTAACTTGAGCCAAACATGTCATGTATAGATGCCAAGATAATAACCAAGAACTCAAGCACATACAATAAACAAAACTTACTATCAGATTTTAGGGAGAAGAACATATTTTATGTTTCTTAATGGTTATTAATGTTAATAAAAGCTAAAACTTTCCAACAGAAAACATGCAGCCTCTAATTTAATCAATAACATAACAGTTTCAAAACTCTAAGTACATAAAAAAAAGTGCAAATCAAAAGCATAAAGCTTAAATTTGATCTTGAGTTTTTTAGACAAACCTCGTAGCAACATATGCAGACTTGCAAGAACAATGCACAAATAGCCTACAACAGAGGCAATTTCAATTTAAATGAAAATTTTAGTTTTGCAATTAAAACGAAAAAAAAGAATAAAATTCAATGCAGATAAGGGGGAAAAGTTCAAAATTTTAAAAAATATTAATAAATCAATATAAATAAGCAAGAGAGAAAAGGTAATTTATTGTTATTTATCAGGTGAAAGATGAACAAAAAAAGATAGCAAAAAAATTAACCATACCACGTGGGGAAAGTGAAGCAACAAGAGCAAAACACCAATTGTTTTTTTTTTTCTTATCCTTCTTAAACCAAATAAATGATCATGATTACTTGTGAAAAAAGCTTAAAGGAGCATCAAATCTTATCAATGAATCTCTAGGTTGATCCATGGTTTAAACTTGAGAAGGTACAATAAAGGTTAAGAAAGATGGGGGTTTTCTCTATAAAGGCTTTTAATCGCCTAGACAATCTGACTAAAACGAAACAGCAACAAGGCACACACTAAGTTGCTTAATCAAGTAGTCACTTAGATACTAAAAGTTTGCCATAATAGCCTTTCTGATTGGACTTTAAAGTTCTCTGAAAAATAGTTAATCATCCTATTTCTGCATTAGAACAACAACATGTCACATATCTCATCTGAGATATTATAACTATAATTCATTCTATAGAAAACTATCTAGGTTCTGTATAACTTCTATTTTTTATGTGTTACCAATTTGTCCCATTGTGAGTAAGAAGAGAAAAGCACCAGTAGCAGGAGGTTGAGAATTAGTTAAAAGGAACCTGTCATGTAATAGAATAACTTAGCATAGCAGCCACAACCCCATAAATCAGGCACAAATTTCAGACATATTTCAAAAAGAGCTAAAATGATGGTGGTTAGATAGGTTTTTGAAATTGGAAATCTCTCTTTCAACTCTCTCTCAATTTGGGGGCTAAAATGCAAAATTAAAAAAAATTGAAGGCTGATGTTCGGCGCTGGTCATTGGACCGGACATCACTTCAGACATCACTAGAAGTTGGAGTTTGAAGATTGCAAGGTAATGATCGGCGTTGGACGTCAGGCCGGTCATAGCACCAATCATCATCGAATTGCTCGCACCTTTCTTCAGTTCTAACTTCTAAGAAACCTATTCCAACTGAAATTCAATTGTAATGTTTAGTTGCTATAAATAGAAGATTTTTAGGACAATTTTAGGGTTGGAAAACATTAATATAACTTGGTTTAAACATCATTCTTTAACTTTTCTTTAGAGATCAAGATCAAGCTTATGCGAATCAAGGAGCATGCAAGGAGAAGATTGGAATGAGCAACTAAGAAGTTTCTCTCTTATTCTTATCTTTGTATTCGCTCGTTGAATTTGTGGTTTTAAAATTTTCATTATGTTGTACTAAATTGACTTCTAGAGTTAGGGGAAGGAATTTGATTAGTTTTTCTAATTTAATTTCTTGCATTTTATTATGATTTATTTATCTTGATTTTAATTTCGTATTTATGCCTGATTAACATGAACATGATCTTTGGATTGAATTAAACTGAGAAGTGACATGCAACTGTACACTAGATAGATGAACATGTTTAGCCTAATCATGAGAGTAGGTTAGGATTTGTATGATACCATTAGGTTATCTAGGTTTTTGAAGGGTTTAATTAAATTCTTGTGATCTCGAAAGAGATGTGAGATTTAATTAAGCATACTTTAGATATATCGAGAGATAATTTAAAATACTAAAATATGAGATGGTCATAGCCAATCAAGAAAATAATTAATAAATTAATACAAATTCTGGATTAAAACCTAAGACCCTAGGTTCTCATCTATTATTCTTTCAATCACTATTTTATTTGATTTATTTCCTTGTTTTGCCACTTACTCAATAGTTTAATCGTTCAAATTCAAGTCTTATTATTTGTTAGAATTTGTTAAATAATTGAAGTAAAGAGTTAATTCGTCCCTGTGGATTCGACCCCTAAATTACTCCAAGTGACTTCTATTACTACGATCGATTCTATATACTTGCAGGAAATTGTCGATCACCAAGTTAGACTTGTTTCCAAGACTAATTCATTCTTTATTCTCGGATGGTAACATCGATGTTGATATAATGACTCTTACTCATTTCTTGATTTTTCCCGAGCAGCTGTGTTTTGACTTGATGGAGGAATGGATTAGAAAACATCCATTAGCATCCATTTGCACCAGTGAAGGAGTACAAATGTTCAGGGACATAGCCATCTTTCAGGATTATCATGGCTTGATAGAATTCAGAAATGTATGTCATATATTCAAGGCCATCCCTGAGCTATATTGGTTCCCAAATCCTCACAAGAGAGAGAATATGTGCTCTTTTCTTAGCATGATTTCCTTCAATTACTAATGCTAAGGGCTGTTCGCTTTTTATTTAATGCAAGTCTTTCCTACCAAAAAAAAAAAAAAAAACTAATGGCAGGCTTGTAGGCAAGGGTTATGGGGAAAGTAGAGGAGAAATAGAATCACCTTTGAGGCTAATTCCTTAGTTTATAGCTGAAAAAAAAAGTCAGTGAATTGTTGCTCTGACAGAGTTGTGTTCCCACGGACAAGGGGCATAAACGGTTGCAGGTACAACCGTTTGTACCAATTGTGTGCATTTTGCACTGCGCGTAACATCGGTAGCACACGGTGTAACTTTCTTTATACATAGCGTAATTTTAGAACACTTTTTTGTGGGACCCACACATGCTGTGAAAATCGAGTTACCACATGTGATCTGAGCCGCGCAAATTTTTGGGCCAAAATCACAGCCGTGAACTCGCAGGAACGGTTGTCTCTGTTCCCATTTCCTGTTCCCATACTATACTTGCCATACTGACGAAACACGGCAGGGAAACCAAAATTTTTTTTAATGGCAAAGGCTGCCGTGCTGACTAACAATTAGTCACCAAGGGCTGCCGTGCTTTTATTTTTCTTCACCACCATCTAAACTTTATTTTCCCTCCTCCCCTCTTTCTCCTCCTCCTCCTACTTTTCGTTTTCTACCTCCCTCTCTACCACCTATTCCCCCTAATGGACCCAGCTTCGGTGGAAGAAACCAAGATGAAAAACCCATCATCTCAAACCACTTCCTTATAGGGCACTTGAACCTCTGTTCAAATGCCCGAAAGTTGGCTACGGGTTGAGGTTTAAAACCCCAAAATAGTTGAAATTGCATTATCAATCTGAACACAAAACCAAATTGAATGACGCCGAGTGTATATGCGACACCTATTCTTCTCCAACGATCTAATGTCGAAGCACAAGGAAAAGCATTGTCCTCTAAAAGGATTCCGGAGCTTAAGGGAATATAAAAAAATTAAGATGGAAACGAGGGAAACAGATAAATACGCTTATTTAAAGAAGGAAAAAGAAGGAATGGTAATGATAATTTTGTTAAATTTACAGATGGTAGAGATTTATTCATTCAAAGTGAGTTATGAGCTCTATTTTGCAGATAAATGTACCGGTGCTGGCAGCAACGCACAAGCAGAGTGAGTGTCCTTTAAAAAGATTCCGCAGCCATAACGAATATAATGCATTTTTCAAGGAAAACAAGGACTATGACAAATACGCTTACCTTCAAAAGAGAGAATAAGGAATGGTAATGGATAATTTTCTAGGTACAAATTTATCCATCCGGTCAAAAAGTGACTTATGCTTGAGCTCTGATTCTAGGGGTAATTTTAGAAAGGGCAAAAAGTCCCAATGGCCCTCCAACTCTTTCCCAAGTAAAGTTTTAGCCCTCCAATAATTAACGATAAAGTTTTGACCCTCGATCTAATAAAATAGCATATTCATGGCTCTTCTGTCAAACCCGTCAATTAGCATTATCTTGTGAGACACAACGCCAAATATCAAGGGAATTATGGTCTCTAAAGGAGTGTTTACCGAGCAAAGAGGGAGTAAAAAGGTAGCTTCTTCCTCTCTACCGGTGTGCAGATGTGACAAAGATACTAGAGTGATTACTTCGGGACCTCAAAAAATCCTGGGCAAAGGTTTGCTGTGTGCGTGGAAGTTTGCTGCGGATATTGGGCATAGATCGATAAGGAGATGTGCTGACGATCGACGGAAATTATATCTGGCCTTCTTCGAAAGATTAATGCAACTGAAAAGGACAGAGATGAATATGAAGAAATAGCAAGAAGAAATGAAAGAAATGTAACAAAATTGAAGGACAAAGTTAAAGAATTGGAGAAAGAAATTCGTTGCAAGAAATGGGTTAACAAGTTGTTGATGAGATTGCTTTTTTTAACATGGATATTGATTTTTTTAATTTTGATGAGTTGGGGCAAAAAAAATGGAAACCTTGTCACTTTTCTACCCTTATAAATTGAAATGACTCAACTTTATGCTCGAGCTCGACCTTAAAATTAAGTAGATTAAGAACCTTAAACCTGCAAATCTAGAAAAGGAGAGTCTTCTAGCTTTTGGCTAGCCCGTCAAGATCGCAGACTTGAATTATAAATTTGAGGCTTGAAGTAGCAGAAGGCAGAACGAGGTTAGAAACGTAAAATGCTTCCACTTCTGCAACATCAAGATACTTTGCCACTTGCGCAAGTACTTTGTCAGTTAGCTTGCAATCCGCCAGTTTTTGGACATAAATATTAAACTTGTGGAATGTAGAGGCTTTTCCATCTTTCAATTGCCATATTAGCTTGACACTAAGTTTCTTGGACCCTTCAGAACCTGAACTCCATTTTATGTATTTACCTCCAACAATCCAAGATGCAGATGGTGGGAAATTTGAGTTCTGTGAAGGCGTATAGACATTTAGATGCCCAAGCACTGCAGAATACTTGAATTGACTAAGAGCAAGCGATGAATTGTGACCATTTGGTTCCAGTTGATGCACGGCAATTAGCACTTTCGCTGCAGCATTCGGATCGAATAGCCTGATTTTTTCGCACTAGGGTTTTGGGGCACAAGGGGTGGAGATTGTTGGAGGGAAAATCAGTGGTGAAAGTGTTTTTACTCTTTCTTTACTCAGAGACTATAATGTCCTTGATATTTGGCCGTGCGTCTCACGAGATGATGCTTCCCGCCAATTTTAACTGCTGAGTTTGACAAAAGGGCCACGAATATGCTATTTAATTAGATTGAGGGCCAAAACTTTACCGTTAATTATTGGAGGGTTAAAACTTTACTTGGAAAAGAGTTGGAGGGCCATTGGGACTTTTTTCCCTTTTAGAAACCTCCGTTGAGGTTTCTAATAATTTTACTTAGTATTTTTAAAGTTTTTAAAAATATCACTTACCTCCAGTATTTTCAAATTTTTGTACCATTTTTAACCCAATTCAAATTATATGATTAAAATACTCATTTTAAGAAAGAACAAGAATTTCCTTCCAACAATGCCCTTTCATTGTCTTAATTTTTTAATTGTAAGTATAATGTTCATATGTTAAAAATAAGGACAAAAAGCATAAAGATGTTCTTTTTTTTAAAAGGAACAACATATAATAATTGCAACCATAAACAATATGTTTTTTTGAAAGTACAAACAAATAATAAAATTTTATTTAACATGTTTTCAATTGCCAAAGTAATTTTTTTCGTTCAAGGTTTGTCTATTTAGTACTCTAAGGTCACATAGTAAGAAATAAACCTGATATTATTGTTATTATTTTTTTGACAAAAATGTAGATTTCTTCTACAAAAGTGTTGCAATTTAGAAGGCTAGTTATAATTTAAAAACTTTAGTATTTGTCCAACCTTTATTTATCCATATGTTTATTACATGCTCTTAGATTATTAAATGAGAAAAATCTTTCTTTTTATGTAAAATAGTTTGATTGAATTTAATAAATTTTATGAACTATTTAGAATCTTTAATTTTTATTTATTTGAATCAATGGCTTGAAAATTTAGAAAAAGGAAAAAAATTTAAATTATGTTTAGAATTTATTTGAGATGTTTAGAAGATGAAAAAATTATTTTTAATATCTTTACAATATTTCAAATAGTTTTTACATACTTTGTTAACTATTTATGATTTGTCAATTTAAAATTTTGTCTCCAATTATAGATAAGATTTGTTCAAGCATTTCTCAACTCTAAACTTATAATTTTTTTACTAAAAAATACATCCATAAATTTTTCAAATATGAAAAGATTTTAAATTGATTTGTCATTACAACTAAGAGATCACAGTAAAAAGGCAACTTTGGAATGAAATAACTTTCTCTTTCCTAAACATAGTATTAATAATAATATAATTTAAACTATGCTGAGAATGTTATAAAAATTTGAAAATAAGGGGGTAAGTGATATTTTTAAAATTATAAGAGTGCTAAGTGAAATTATCAAAAACCTCAGGAAAGATTTTTGAAATTATCCCTTATTCTATTTTAGAAATGTATCCTCCCGCCTGAGGATAATTTGGAATTGAAGGACAGAAAATAGGAAAAATGGCCATTATCGTCCCTAAACTTTTTTTTAGAGTCGATTTAGTCCCTAACTTTTATTTCTGGCCAATTTAATACATGAACTTGATTTTCGGATCCAATTAAGGCCTTCTACGGCGGCAGCGCCACCTAAAAGCAATTTGGCTTCTAATTTAACATTAAACAAGAGCATTTTGGGAACTTTGAATTATCTTCTCTTCACTACCAACCTCCATCACCAGCCACCCACCACCTCCTCCTCCTATCCTTCTCTTTCCATCCACCTTGGAGTTTACAATTTTTTTTTTTAAAACAAGGCTATAGCTTTTTTTCTTTTTTGGAATGGACTGACGGATCATATCAATTCCAAAAAAAAAGTTGTCTCCTACCGTGCTTAGTTTGAGAAAAGAATAGTGCCAGATCAGCAATTGTTAGATTTTTTTTTTATCAAGTCTTTTTAAACTTATTCATGATCCAAATACTATTTTTCTCTCTACCTGCGTTTTAATAATATCCCATAGAATATTCACCTTTTAAATACTTGTAACTAAATATCTTTGGGAAATTCGCTATTTTCGTCCTTGAACCTTTTCACTAAATCCAATTTCGCCCTTTAATAATTTTTTTAACCAATATAATCCTTTAAGTTTCATTTGCTATCCAATCATATCCTTTTGCAGTGGCACCAGCCATTTCAATTTTCGAACACAAAAATGAGGGGCAATATAAGAACTACAAGTCAACTCTCCTGTAAACAAAAAATAAATAAAAATGTTCAATTAAGTTGGGGAGAAAAAACTAAAACTTCATTGGTTCTAAGTGTGACAGCCCCACCTTCCCCTAAGGCGAACCAAAGGGTTCGGTGGACTGCCTGCCCAACTCTCGCCAGGACTAACGGTGCAGTTAAACACGATCTAAAACGTTCCGGGAGAATAAAAGCGCGCTCAAACAAGTCAAAATCGTAAAATAGCCAAACGAAAATCAAAACCGTCGATGAATAGTGGGTGCCATGTCATACAACTCGGAAAAACATTTCCAAACCAAATAGGACACATAAACAGGGTTAAACAGTGTTATACACATACGTTTGTAATTTACAAAACAAAAGGGAGATAATTGGATCAAAATACATTTAGGGTTTTTCCAACTATCGAGGAGCTTTACAAAATATATTAAAACTAGCTCAACTCGTGCTTCAAAACATCATAGTCCCCAAAAGTGGTTCCCTGTAAGGAAAACAAAGGCAACAGAAAGGGGTGAGTTTACGCTCAATGAGGTTCCAAACATATAGGGGTAAAATCATGGCCTTTCACGTTTAATCAATCAGATACATATACCAGATATAAAGGAAAGCATTTAGACACAGTGATTCAAAAGGAAGGATACAGGTGGCTCTCAGGAGCCAGATTTCCATCTGCAGTACTTGATCCGAACCCGTTGACTCTCCGTCAACGTACATAGAACCAACATATCCGTAGACCCCACTTTACACCAATTTCCGTCCACCAAACATACCCCTACCGGGCCCGAACGCCGAACAGAACAGAAGTGGTAATACTCGAGTATACCGGAATTAAGGGTCTCAATACCCAAAGATTCCTGAAACAGACTACCGTGGTTCGTTATCTAATCGACCAGGCCCTTGCCGGCCCGACTTGAGTAACTAGCCACAGGTGTTGAGCTCAGAGGTCACAGAAAGGTCGTTGGATACCAGTCTCCAAACGACGTCCGAACAGACTCAGATACAGATAACAGATTACATATAGTCAAGAGACATACAGACAGACAAGAGAGCGAGTGTGATAAAGTACACCCTCGTCTCAAACAGATTAAACAGATAGTACAATCATTCAGATCACAGATTGCAAGTGCAGAAATCAAGTTAAGCAACAAGTGAGGGGAGTGGTACACTCACCAGTTCAAGTACAGATACTTCAAAAGTTTTCACTTCAGATTGGCTTTAATCGCCAAGAAATCCTAAAATCATCAAAGTAAACCAATTGAAGGTTTCACATCCAAAATCGAGTAAACGGAATGTACAAGTGAGGCTCGACTACATGTCGTACGCCTTTCCATGTTAAGTACTAGTACAAAAGAATAAAATATGACTTTTGAGCAAAAAGGATAATAGTTGGTTCTAGGGTTACAAACAACTCTTAAAACCCATCATTTTTATCAAGATCAACTCAACTTGAAAGAATCACGTAGCGCTAAAATTTTGGGCAGCATGCCCTCTGTATTTACCTATTTTCCCAGCCACTTATGGCTTCATTATTTTCCTCAAGCAACCCCAAAGTCATACGCAATATAAATTCATCACAACAGCCGTTCAATAGGCTCAAAGTCATTCAAGTACAAAATTTAGCTAGGAAAATGACCGGAAATGAAAGTTAAGCCCTAAAACCCAAAAACAGTTTTGACGTCATTTAGCGTATTGGACACAACTGGCCCTACGAGTATCGGATGAATGTATGCTATACACTGTTTCGAAGCTAACAGAAAGAGCTACAATATTGAAGAAGGCCACTCAGTCCAATTTCTAGTGCAACTAAGTCAAAATTGTAATGTACCAAACCAGAACCGCATAAACAGGTTAGCAAACCGCATTCTGGTTAAACAACCATAATTCAGGCTACCAAAGTCCAATTCAAGTGATTCCAAAGCCATCCCAAAGCTAAGATACCAGGCTATATTTCTTAAGAAGACATCAACAACCAAATCAGTAGTATTCCCAATCAAATTAATCAATTACCAAAGCTGATTACCAAGTTCGGACAGAAACAGGGCATCAGGGGTATTTCAGTCTTTTCATAGGCTACGTTGCTCCGATTGGCCTGAAATTTTGCAGGCATTTATAAAATATCATTCCCTACAACTTTCATGTTTTAACCCAAGACTAATTCGGCCTCTAACTATGAGGAACAGTACCGGGCAGAATGGGTTGGATTGAAACCCTAATTTCCAGAATTTCCTTTCAATGCGGAAATTTTCCGCAATTAGCCACAACTTACACCCTCTAGCTTCATTTAAGATCATTTCCAACCATCATACCAAGCCACACCATAATAATCATATGAAAACAGAAAAATCATGATTAAATAGAAAAATTCAACAATTGCAACCAAAATCATGAACTAGCCCACAATTTCACCTCTTAAACTACCACAAGCCATCAATTAAACATCATTAGGTAGAAAAGAGAGGTTTCTTAGTTATTCACCTTAACAACCCAAGAACAAGAGCAACTTAGCACCTTAATCCTCCAAACAACTTCACTAATCACCTCACAACCACTCACTTAAGGGTTTTTATGGAGTAAATGCAAGATTAAACGGTTGGTTTGTTGGATTGAGCAAGTTTGGAGCAAGAGATTGGAGAGCTTTTCCTTTCTTTTTTGGAGCAAGAGGTTCGGCCAAGGAAGCTTTAAAATGAGGATGATTTTTGGAAATTTTTACTTAAATTGGTAAAGCAAGAAAGTTGGTCAAAATTGACTAAGTTAAGAATTAACCTCCAAGTGACACTTGTCACTCCATTTAATACATCTCTATCCTTTTGTCTCTCCAATAATAATCCATCTAGGTAACTTCTAATTATCTCTTAACACCTGCTAAAATAAAATCCGGTATCCAACACTTAACCTAATTGGCCGAATTTTACCGAACTTTCCGCACTAGCGGGTCCCACGTCCGGTATACACTCTTAATTTCTCAAAAACTAACCGATACTAGAACAATCATTTTAAAACTATATTTACTCATAAAATTTATTTTTAAAATTTTCGAATAAAGAAAATGTGGAAAAACGTGCAATTAAAAGAAATTAAAACCTAGAAATTAAGAAAATTACGGGTCCTCACACTAAGTAAAAAAGTTTAGGGATCAAATGGACAAATTTTCCAATATCTTTTCCTCCAATTTAAAGTTTGTCAGAATTATTATCTAATAATTAAAACTACAATGAGTGGCGTTTGATAAAATAGAGACTTGGCAGCTGAAATTTAAGTATTAAAAATCTGAATTTGTTGATTTCATTAATCCCAAGCTTAAACTTTTAATTACTTAGCACATCAACCTCTCAGTGCAGGCGAGAAGCATAGATATTCTTCGTCTTTCACTCGTATTCTTCTACTACTAATTTTATCTTCTACTTTTCTGGGGAAAAAAAAAAAGTGTGTGCAAATATATGTTCTTTTTCGACTCGAAATGTTCTGCAATTCTGTCATTCACAACATACTTAAAGGGCAGCATATATCAAGAGAGACATAAAGGGAAGGAATATGGCAGCAGAGTTTCAAAGAAGGGCTCCAGCAGATATATAATACAAGTGACACTCAAATTGAAACATCAACAATTGATAAGAATGGAATGCAGAAGTAAACGGCAATGAAAGGTTACATCTATTCTGTGAAAGCAATTAAAAAAATAACAAATGATAAGAAGCTTGTCCTGCGAGCATCTATCTTGCTCAAGTCATGACTAACCTTTTCACAGGAACAAATATAAAAATCCCAGAAACTGAAAATTCAAAACCTACAAGAGATTGTTAATGGAAACTTTACAGCCAAAAGTTTCTTTACTAAACTAAGATGAAGTATCAATATGATCTTTTTAAGGGAAAAAAGAGAGAGTTGCCTATCCTATCTACAAAAATTTATGACTACCCGCAAACTTCTCGGGGAATATAAGAAAGAAAGAAAGAAAGAACGAAAATCTTCTACAAAATTGATCAACATTGGTATATAAAAACACATCTTTTCTTCATATTGTGCTCCTGTTGAGTACACTGAAGTCACAAAGATCAAAATTGATTCATATGAGACTCTCAAAAAATTGCTAATCGGCTAGCTCACTTGTGAGTTCACGCTGATGCATGCTACCCACTTCTCGGTGACATCACCAATCCAGCTGCGCAAGCCAATAAATAAAATTGTTACTGCTGGTCAAATCTTAAAGAGCTACGTGGTTATCGATCATTTCTGCTGCTGGTCCAGTCCTAACAACAAAGAAAAATGTACTATCAACTTCTGAAGGACCCCATTTTGGCAGCAATAGTGCAAATATCTAGATACTGCAGCAACATGCATGGAAGTTCTCTTTTGCCAACTTTTTCAGGCGATCCCATGAATTGTATATCATATCAACCAGATATTGGAACCACATAACAGTACAAACATCAAAAATAAGATCAGATACAGCAGGATGGTAAACACAGCAACATTTGGGCCCGAGGTACTCCAAATAAAGATTATCAAAAAGGTTGAAGATGGGATACATGGGACTGAAAATCTGTAACATCTTGTCCATCTCCTTGATCTATGGAGCCAGGCTTGCTGAACCTAAAATACAGTATGCAAAATTTTTCAAAGCATCAGAGGCTAAGGAGGCGCCAAAATTGATCTCTCATATCATCATGCACACACAAATTATTTACTTGCTTTAGACTAGCCAAGAACAGAATTATACTCGTCCAAACTACTTAATAGACGGAAAAGAAACGTGGCCAAACTCAGTTCCACAAAAGATAAGAAGCAAGCACTAGTCAACTCACAAACAGTCTAAAGATATACATGCAAAAGACAAGAAGTGTGATCTAAAATCAAATCAAGGCAAGACAAAGAAAAAGAATGAAGAAGATAATATACTTGCATATCTCTTCAAGGAACCATTGCAGTTAATGGCTGTTGGTATCCTCCTCCTCTCTTGACCGAGAGAGAGTATCTCTGGCCAGTCTGAATTTAATCTTCGAGCAAAATCCGCAACTTCCCTGATAAAGAAAGGAAAATCTATTGAACATGTATATTTACAGGCATGGAAGATCTCTGTATTGTGAAGTAGAAAGAGCAAAAGCTAAGCATATGGTCCACAAACCACACAATAACAGAGTAATTGACAGTTTGGGGGTGGCAATAGGCAAAAGTAAAGATTTAACTCTTCGTCACTTTTCAGAAAGAAAAGGAAACATTTGAAATGAGATTGTGTAACAGAGAAGCAACAAAATTTCTAAAGTAGACATCACTAATCTGAGCCAATGTTTAATTTCTGTGGTCCTTCAAAATTTAACTGGAGAAATCAACACAGTTTAACAGTGAATCTACTCATGGTGCACCTAGATGTTGAAGCATTGCGTATGTCTGGGAATCAAGATTGTCAAATTGACTTTGAAGTAAAAGTAGAAGCTTGTAGAGTTACAACTAACAAGTGAAAGCAAATTTCTCAAACTCGAAATAGGTCTTGAATTTAACATAGGCTCAATGAGACTGCAATACTCTGAGGAGATATTGCTACAAAAAGAAACCAGCTGCAGGGTCTGAGCACTGAGAACAGCGAAAGTTACAAGTCTAAAGAAAACACACAGAGCCATTGATCAGTTAAAAAGTTTCAATCCTCAGACCGATCGAGCCATAACATCAAAAGCAGTCTCACATTTTCACGTCACCCAAAATTTTGAAAGAATTGGTCCCAAGACTGCTTGAGCCCCATGAAAAGGTAGACCCATAAACAAACTATGGAAAATCCAACTACTTCCAGAGAGCACACATTAGAACTGCTGCAGCTATAATTAGAAATATCAGACTCCTACAGAATCATAAAAATTAAGGAGATCCACGTTTTATCACAAAATTAAATACATTTTCTCAAAGGAAGAACTGTATAGAAAAAGATCTTTTGTTTTCTAGTTCTGCCTTAAGGAAATTCAGAAATGACGTAAACCAAGCCAACCAACATTGCCAATCAGGATCTTGCCACCCACCCCAAACAGCGGAAAAAAAGGAAAAAAATGAAAAGGGAGAGAACCCCGAAGAAAATAAAGCAGCAGCATAAGAGAATGAAAGTTTGTCTGCATAGGCAGTTCTTGTATATGTTAGACAACTGCAGATGATTGCCAATAAAGCATAATTAGAAACCTAAAGCAATCACCCTTACTTATCAATCTTCTCTTGCATAGCTGGGTCAATATCATCAAACTCATCATCAGGTGAAAAGCCTTCTTCTATATACGGCAGCTTCGATGGATTACCAGGATCGCTTAGAAGGTGATCACAGGCTGCAGCATCATGACATGTAGAGTCAAGCCCATTTGATTCCTGCTACATGTCAAAGTGTCAGTTCTTTTCTCTCTCATGTCTGCACATGTAACCGTGGAAGGACCTACGTATTCTCTCTTTTTGTAGGGATCCCTTAAATAGATGTTGGATTGGTACAACTACGACAAGCAAATGGGAAATATAGGGAACAATTAGGTATTATACCAACCTTATCAATGTGTACAGCATTGCTGGATAAAGATGTGCTATTTGAAGTACTAGCGTCGTTTCCTGGGGTGTTCTTCTGTGGTTCCTTCCTTCGTCGATTCTTCTTTTTGGTCTTAGAAGTTTTGACCACTTTGGACTCTGTAAGCAAAAGAAGCAATCCCAGTATTCCAGAGAACATTAAAATAACTTGAAAGATTACAGCAAGAGAACGAATGGCGGGATGTACAGATGGCATATTAAAAGTAGCTGGTAAGACAACCTGATAATTCCGAAAGCAAAAGCATCACATGAAAACTAGTTGAATACTCCTTGGGGATCTTATTACATGACACAGTATGAAAAAATAGGAAATCATCTAAGTGCAAAAAAACACATTCACTAAAGGAATGTATAACATCACCAGCTGTACCTTGACCATTATCTTTCAATACTTACATTCGTTAAAATTTTCTAGTAATTTTGTAACCCCACAGAAACTGATATTTCAGACTTCTTATCTGGCTTTCAATTCAGGCAATAAACTAACTAGACACTAACGTGACACTGGAAACCTATAGGAAGAAAGGAAGAAGCCAGTAGAAATAGAAATTACAATCTCTCTTTCATACTCTCAAAGAGGCACGCACACACTCTCAAACATGAAGACATCCACAAAATTGTGCCTCTCTTGTAAAAACGAGCACACAAAGTGACGAGGTTGTTTTCCTAAAGATTTTTTTCTTTCTTATTCAAGCAATAATACTTAATCAATGGCCCAGTTTCCCAATTTGATAGATTCTGAAAACAGGATTCATGCCTGAATTCTTCATCTCATGCCCCAGATGAACAATGCTCAGGCAACACAGGAAACTAATCACTATAATATGTGTGGTGATGCTATTTTCTATCACAGGTTCATCAATTTTGTGGTTTCCAGGATTTTAAAATTGACTCTAGGGCCCTAGAACATTACTAACAGGTTTATCGGACATGTCCTGAGATAAACATTCTGCAAAGTGTCCGTTGTCCGCAAGTTGGTAATTGAGTTTCCATTTATTTAAAAAAAAAAAAAAAAGAAGTCTTTGATCAGGAAAGTTAAAGGGGTTCCTTTCTACCCTTAGATCATCAAGGTCTTTCCCTTGTTAAACTAATGGCAAGTCTAAGGCAAAGATGATTCCCTTTTGGGGGGCTCTAGCTTCGAAAACCTAAGACGCAAACACACTTTCCAAAGAAAGAAGAACATGCACACAAAAGGGACTACATGCCTCTACATACTTAAAACTACAGATTTCTGCTGCTAAAAAAGTAATGGCATCATAAACTTTACCCATGCCAAAACCAACTATGGAGCAAATGAAAATGACTGGGAACGTTGATCAATCAAGAGATCATGAAAAATCATTCCAAAGAAAAATGTCAGATAATATACCAGTATCTTGTAAGCAAAGAAAACACAATCACACAACTCTCAGAATAAGAACACAAATTACCTGCATCTCCACCATTAATAAAAGATAAGAGGTCCTCAACTGATCGCTCATCCACACGCTCTTCTTCAATTTCAACATTCTAGAGGAAATGGCATTCAAATTGACTCAGTTTCACACCAAACAAGTTAACTTACATCAATTGTGATAAGTATTAAAGCAAGGTAACCAGAGGGTTTGAACAGTGTACTGTTAGTGATAAAATTAAAAGCAATAATAACAACAGCAAGGCTAGCACAGAGTTCCGATTTAGTAAGAGAAGTCACAATCACCTTTAATCTCTCCCTTTCCTTCAATTCTTTCCTTTTTCTAGCATATAACCTATTTAACAGCCGAATTCGCGGGTCATCAATTGTATTCTTTATAGGTTCCAGCTTCTCTTCCTGGATCAATTAAATATATCAAAAACAAAAAAAGGACTAACATGGTAAAGCAGTTCATCTCCATGACATAAAGAAAGGACATCAAGCATGTACACTGCTTGCAAGCAGAAGACACCTCAGTAAGGTCATCAGGAAGATGAAAGATATCACGTATCTCTTCAGGAGTCTTCCCCTCAATCATTCGTGCAAGTGCACGACTAGTAAGATCAACCAGAGGCTTCAGTTGCAAACTGTCAGCAGCAGAAGTCAACTCACAGAGCCTTTTTGTATCCATCCTAATAAATTTCTCATCAAAAGACTTCCGCTCCTGCATAAATGAACAGCTAGAAATTAACCTACTTTTCTTGTTTTCGTGCATGCAACTCAAAAATCACATTAAGGTTTAAAAATAATTTTTTTTCTCAATCATTCAAATATGACAAAGTTCAGACTCTATTTAGCAGAAGAATAATGAAAGAAATATCTCCACCAAAAAATGTTCGACACGAAAAACTTATCGTCACCAACAATTCTCAGCAGCTGGGTATGTAAGTTGCAGAATAAACCTAGTCAGCGTATAACATGAGATAATAATAAGGTAATGGTCCAATGACTTCATATGAGTAAGATGGCTTGATAGTGATATCAAGGTATACTCATAAAAAGTTGCCAAATCTTAATCTAGCTGGGTTTTCGCTTATATATCATTCATTCTAAAGAAAATGCTGAAATTCTTGGAATAACTTTACACCACTCCAAATTAAGTCTTGCTCATAGTTTTCAACGGGCAAGAAAACCCAAATGATATCAGGATGAATGGCAATCAACACTCTGCACACATTACTTTTCTGCTCTTGTCCATCAAATTTACAAACCTTGTTACTGCGCCCTGGTACTTGATGAAATCGGCAGTAATCAAGAATCAGACTCAACATGGCTGGACTGACCCGTGAAGGAAGAGAGATGGGGTAAGTCTTTGATGATCCCATGCCTGAATGTATCTCATGACATATCCAAGGACAAAAAACAGCAACCTCTTGCTCAACTTGTTGCAATGAACCGTCTGAGGTCTGAAGCCATATATATGACTTCATCATCTGACAATACAGGCAGAAGTATTATAATCCACAATGTAGATTGTCTAAATGAAACAAGGGTATAAAATAAGGGTTAATTTTTCTTGCACCATGAGTGTCCTTTTTTTTCACACTAGCTATTTGGTTACATGACACGTAACCGCATTCAGAAAACTTCAAAATTTCTTTTTGCACATATGTCATCCATCCAAGCACAGTGCTAAAAAAAAAACTATTTACACTGACACTATAAAAAATTAATCCACATAATAAAGAAAATAAGAAATTAAAGTTGAAGAAGCAACTGAACTAATTCAAATAGACAAATGTGGTTGAGATAAGAATAAGCTTTATTGAGCCAGACATGATGGTTTTAGGAAAAGCGGTGTCCGATAAGGGAGGGGAAAAACGGGCACCAATGACCGCAAAGCATATAATAAGATCAATGACCACAGTTTTTTTTTTTTTTTGAGCAAGATCAATGACCAAAGTTGTCATCTTATAATCTTACCTTTTCATCTATTACACTCTTGATTTTGTGGAAAGATATTTAAAAATCCGATACAAATTATATCACCAACTTCTTATGATATCTCAAAAAAGATACAAGAAGGATAATGGGAAGTCTTAGGGATTACTTGAAATAAAAAACACACCCAGTAGTACATCAACTACAAAGCACTATTGAAGCACCTAAAACAATAAGTCAAACAACGTTGCCTAAGTCCATGATACTGATTTCTTGCTCCTGCTATCTGATCGCCAAATCCTTTTTTCCCATTACCAGTCATTGTTTTGTTTCCATAGGAACATTGCAATCAACTTCTGAAGAAGATGGCAGTGGACATGACTGCTTTAAAATTAGGGGTAATTAATAAGGTAAAAAGGTTCTTTATACAAAGAAAAAAAGGAAACAATTTACTAAATTAATAAGAATGCAGAGGAAAAAATCATAGGATAAAGATGTAATAATGCTTAAAATGCAAAGCAAAGTAATTTGCCGATGCATAACATACTCATTACATACCTCAGGTTTAATAATTTCCCTATCAGCTTCTGCCATTATTATCTTCTAAAGTTACAAAAGAGGGATTTCAGTTGAACCACTATCAAGTCAATCCTGCCAGTAAAAGTTGAAGGGTGTTAAGGCAATATGGTAAGTTTTTCTGAACATCAAAACCAATGGTCCTCAAACAAGGTGAGGTCCAAAGGAGCATGACACATGCACTTTGAAGTTCCTTTAACACAGACAAAGAGATATATCTTCGAACTTGTTCTCCCAATCCTTGTTCCAATAAATAAAAGCATAAATGCCAAAATTGCGAGCCATCAAAAGAACAACAATCAAAGACGCACACATCATTATGGAATACAACAAGATCAAGAACAATTCCAAAAAGAGTAAAGCAAAAATTTGACAAATGATTTAGAGAAACTGTATACCAAATAAACTCAATGAGACAAGAGCCCTATGGTATCAACAGCTCTATCTACAGATGTAAACTCGTCAAACGCAGATAACAAGATTATGTCTTGTGTAGTGCAAGTTTTTTTTGGGTACATCACGGAGAAGGGCGACATCCACAATTTGGCAAATTGGATGCCTGCTGGTAAACATTGAAAACCTAACAAGTAAAGTCGTTATTACTTTATGCACGAATGGACCAAAGATTTTGCCCAGAAGAATAGGGCCAGGTGCCATTTTTCTTCTGAAGTTCAAGTTGGTCAAGTGAAGCTAATGGAAATTTGAAGACATGAATCATGACTAATTTGAAAGATTTTCAAAAAATAAACATGTGCATTAAAAAAAAAAGAACAGAACATCTACAAGCATAAAATTTGAAGCATGTCGATAGCTTAATCCAAAATGACTGGCAAAACACATGGACCCATCCGTATACGTTCACCCTCATGCCATGTAACTAAGATGATTTTGATTGTCTTATTAAGTAAAGTGGCCCCAACTTGAAGTTCCCGAATCATCAAAGTGCCTACGTCAAGAGAAATTAATGATAGATACCAGGATGTGAGCAATGTCATATTAATTAAACATATAAACTAAAGCAATACTTCCAAACAAAACTCAAGGCTTCAATGTGACTTGAAGTTTGAAATGCACGTCCGCTTGGTCTAGAAGGCACTACATAGATTTAGTGTAGTATCCTATGAAAAGGAGACAAAGCAAACCCTAAACAGAGAAAAGGCAAGAAATGGAATATCCATTTGGACAGTCAAGAATCTTCTGAGCTTAGGGCTGTGGCAGCACTTAGGAGACAGTAACAACTAAGGTGAACTCTGATTTTTGCCCACAAAGAAGTAAGAAGCTCATGTGGCAATGGAGGATCCTTTCCAAAGGATCTCTCTCGATGGAGTAGTTCAGCACATGCCCAATTTAAAGGCTTGCAATTTAGAAACCACCACACTCAAACAGTAAGCATCAAAGTCCAAGTATCCTATGAAGGGGAGGGACTCCTTGAACCAGCTGCCCTGCATGAACATCATGTCAACCAGTGATGTTTCTAAGCCAGTGAACATGAACAAAAACCAATCTCAATTTGGCAGGTTTTGGAGCCCTTCAGAGTGCCCTCGACTAGACTAGTCAAGCTGTTTCAACTCGAATGCACAACTGTCAACTTTCCTTTGCAACTTGCCTCCAGTAGAAGATAAAGTTATAGATCTTGATCAGGTCAAAGCTTGCTTGATCAGTGGTTAACTTAGTTTCCTCTTATACACATCCATAAATCCCATTTCTTAATCTTGATCCATACCATTTGAGTAGGATATGAGAATCATATTTTTCTGTCCAAGCTTTTTTCGCAGTCTTCTTTTACACCTTTACATTTTGTATCTTCTCCAATCCCCTTCTTCCAGTTAATTTTGTTTTGCCAGTTTCTTTACCTTTTTCTTGAATAGCTACCCTAACCTAAAACTTTATTGCATTTTTCAAGTTTTATACTTGCAGATGTCAGCCATAACTCTCTATTTTCACTTCATCAATATGCCACTTTGGATACACCAGCTTTCCAATAGAAGCCAAGGAAACTAAGGGTTCCCCAGAATTTTCATACAACTTTAGAAGAAACAAATATTTATTGAACTCATGATTATCCCTTAGAAGAAACAAATATTTTTTCAAACAGCCACGCAATTATCCCTTGGAAAGGGATCTTTAGTCCCAAGGAAAACAGCATCCTAATGACTCTTTGGATGTATAATCCATTTCCAAAAATTTTCACTAATTCTCCATTTTCCTAAATGTATTAAAACTTCAAACTTATGTTTTTCTCTCCACAAATCTGCATCTAGGGTTTTGCAAACATAAAACAAGTATATCTTTCCACAAAATGCCCATACAAATTGTTCTTCTACTCAGCTCAACAAGTCTGACAAGAAATATTACGGCCAGTAATACAGATTATTGAATAAGAAAATTGGATGCGACTGCAGAAGTATGATCTTAAGCTACAAAAAAGATCAACTTCATCAAGGCCAAAATGATTGAAAACTAACTGAAACGTATCCTAGATAGCTAAGGGCTTAGTTAACAGCTAACGTGTCTATACAAGGAAAACTAAAGCTTCAGATTTGCTATTCCCCTAATTCCAGATTATTTCCCTTTCTCTTCATTCATGTCCCCATGCAATTAAAAGAAGAATAAACAAGAAAGGAAAATACATACGCTGATGAAAACAAAAACTAAAAATTACAAACTCCTTCCTCAATTTATATCTGAGTCCCAAGAAAAACATATGGCCGCTTCACCAAAAATGTAAAGTGCATAAATTTTACACTTCATTCAATCTTATCTCCCTCATTTCCAAGCTTATTATCCAAACCCCCAAACCGCGCCCACCCCCCTACCCAACCCATCCAAAATCAAATCTACATGGCACCAACATCCCACAAGAGCACAAATCAAAATTCAATCTTGAATAGATTCCAAACACGAATGCTAAAACCCTAATGAAAAACAGCCCATATATCCCAATAAACAATCCAAGAGCATCAAGCTGAATAAAAAAAAACAAGCAAATGAGCAAACGAAACTCAACTAGAAATCATTAAACCATCATAACATTTCCAGAACCAGATTGAAACCACAAAAATCAAAAACACACAAAAAAAAAAGAAAGGAAAAACACGTACGCCACAAACACTTGAATGCCCATTGAAAGAATGGTTTAATACCTCTAAAAAATTTAATCAAATAAAATCAAAGACAATGGGACTTTGAATTAGTGAATTGGTGGTTGTTGGGCGAATTAGAAAAAATAGATAAAAATGAGGAGGAAAATTTGGTAAAAACTGGGGAAATGGTGGTTTTGGTGGCGGTGGTGGTGGTGAAGGAGGAGCCAAGGAGGAGGAAGATTTAGCATGTCAGGAAAAGCGTTACCATCTGTGTATACATGGAAACAAGTATGTCATTTTCAGGGTGCGCCGCGTCAGCATTTGGAACATAATCTTTAACCCAACCCGGGAACTTGGCTCAGTTTTTTTTTTTTTTTCCTGCTCGGGTTACAACTTACAACTACTGCAATTCTTCTTTTTATTATTTACTCCCTCCGTCCCACTTTGATAGTCATGTTTTCCTTTTTCGTCTGTCTCAAATTGTAATCCACTTTCCAATTGAAGAATGTAGTTGTATTTTAATTTTTCTAAAATACCCTTATTCAATGTAAGTTATTGTTACTATAAACTTACCCCATTTAATGAGAGTTGATTCTTGTTTTACCATCAATTCAAGTTCCCATAAAGTTGTACCATATTTAATGTGAGAGTATTTTAGGAAAATAGCAATCTAAATTTATTTTTCCAACAAAGTTAACTACTTTTTGTTAAACTGTGTGAAAAAATAAACAAGACTATCAAAGTAGGACGGAGGGAGTATATTTTTACGAGTGATAGATGAGATTTAAGAAGCAGGAATGAAAAGAAAATTAAAACTCATGACAGTTAACTCACGAGACTTCAACAATCAAGGCTTTCTTGATTATTAATTATAGATAATTTGATAAGTCATTGATTTTTTTCCATATTTTTAACGAACATGTTAATTAATCAATTGCGATAAATTAGATCGGATTTGGCAGTTTTTCTTATGCAGCAGCACCTCGACATGGCACAAGCGCGAAGGGGTTCAAGAATCAGTTTTCTTTTTATGAGGGCTAAAATCACTTATTTTAGCTTTTTTAAAGTACTGATACTATATTTTCCTACACTTTCATCCTAAATTAATGCTTAATCCGAGTAATTATTATCATTTTAAATAGAACTGAATTCTATCTTTTGCAAGTTATTGTTACCTTTTTTGCCCAAGTTTTGAGTCGTGTAGTTTTTTAACTCTCAATTGCATTTAATAGCATCGAACAACTTCGGACTATGTCAGCTATGCAATTTATTTTCTTTTCGTATCTAGGCGAACTATACGATTTCACTTCGCATTTTTTTGTTGGCGAGCATTGAAAGACTATGATGTGCGTTGTCCATTTGGAAACACTAAAGACTAGTGATAGTATGACAATGAAAAGAAAATTGGAAAAAAAAAAGAGAAAAAGAATTCGGGACATATTAGTGTCGGATTTCAGTTTGAATCTTTTTATTGTTGATAGTATTTTGATGAGTATTAGTTTTTTCTACTAGTGGAAATGTGGGATTTAAGAAGCGGAAAGAGGGTAATTATTAAGGAATTAGAATTTAAAATCTATCTCCGTTTGAATTAGCTGTTTTTTGGAGTGTTTTTGAAAAATTTTGCTGTAATAGAGTTTTTAGATTATATTTTGGGATATTTTCAGAAAATATTTTGAAATATTTAAGAGTATAAGAATTTCTAGAATATATTTTGAGATATTTTTTAGAATTTTAAAAAAAATTTAAACTAATTTTTAGATTACCTTTTAGAGTATTTTTTAAAAAATTTTATTGTATTTGAAAAACACTACCATCCATACAGATAGTATATGTTTTCAGGCATTAGTTTTAACAATTAAATCAAAACTTTCTTGATAGTTAAATGAAAGCTTTTAACTTTATTTCAGCCGCCTTTTTTTATAATCTTTGACATTTAGGAGATGTAAAATTCTAAGAAAAACAGGGATAAGCTCAAGAATTTAAAGATACGAAGCGTTAATCATCAAGCAGACGAGCTTCAACACCTTCAAATTCAATGTTTGTAGTAAAAGAAAATGAAAATTCTTTTCTTTTCTTTTCCACTTCTAGGGGAAAAAAAAAAAGTCAATCCGTCAATACTCCATACATAATCGCTTCCAATTCATGAGACAAAAACCCAATTAAAACCATTTGGGCCTCCAAGACCTTGTATGGACGAGCTCACATCTTTGACCACCCCAGCGAATAACTTAAATTAAAAAGATCTTTGACAGCCCATCGAGGTGTCAATCATGCAAGCAATTTACCCCCAGAGTCCAGGAGGAGAATGGCACCGGTTTGCCGGCCCTAAACCCTACTTAACTGAAAAAAAAAAAAAAATTTGTTTTTGGAAACTAATTTTAACACAAATATAATCACCTTCCAATTAATTACACTAAACCCGAATGAGAAAACATAGAATATAAATGCCAAATTCAGCTTGACATAAACAGAAAACAGAAAAGGAAGTGCCAACCAAACCAACTTCAACTACTCTCAATTCTAGAAACTATTTCCCCCAACCCAAAACCCATAATAAAGTCACGTTTGGACTAAATCTCCGTTGCGTGTTTAAAGGAAAAAAATAAACACATTCTAAGTACTAAAAGTACTTCTAAATTGTTTGATAGCTATTTTTCTATAACTTAAAAAGATTCTAATTTTTTATAACTAACTAAAAAGTATTTTTGTTAAAAGTACTTAGGAAAAATGGCCAATTTCGTCCCTAATTTTTTTTTAGTACTGATGTAGTCCCTAACTTTTATTTCTGACTAATTTGATACTTAAACTTATTTCGCAATTCCAATTAAGGACCTTCGCGGTGGCACCACTACCTAAAACTGATATAGCTCCTAATTGACTAATTAAATAGGGGTATTATCACGAGACTGCAATAAAACAAGTAAATCGTATAAAAAATTACCAAATAAAATTTTTTAAATAGTGTAAAAAATCACCAGGTAAAACTTTTAATATTGTGATTTTTTACACAATTTACTTGATTTATTATAGCCCCGTAAGTGATGTTTCTAAATACCCTTGTTTAGCTGGTTAATTAAGAACCAGATTAATTTTAGATGGTGAAGCTGCCACGGAAGTCCTTAATTAGAACTGCAAAATAAGTTCACATATCAAATTGGTTAGGGATAAAAGTTAGGAAATATAAGTCAACACTAATGAAA
Source organism: Coffea eugenioides (assembly GCF_003713205.1). Taxonomy (NCBI): domain Eukaryota; kingdom Viridiplantae; phylum Streptophyta; class Magnoliopsida; order Gentianales; family Rubiaceae; genus Coffea; species Coffea eugenioides. Next base: position 78,410,167 of record NC_040036.1, read on the forward strand.
AGTTTAAGGATGAAATTGATTATTTTTCCAAAGTACTTGTGTCAGAATGATTCTTTATAGGGTTAAATGCAAAAAAATCCCCACAAACTATATACCCAGTTGCAGTTTACCCCCTAAACTATAATAATAGGTATTTTGCCCCTTTGAATGATATGTTTGGACAAATCTACCCCTTTTATTTTAAGCATTGTTATTTTTCTTTTTCCCTATCATTTTCTTTTTAAATTCTTCCCTTTTTTTCCTTTAAACATTGTTTAAATAAGTAGACTAGATTAGTCAAAATTTGTTTATTTCTTAATTTCGTATGTCAATATTTTTAAAAAAAAAATCTATGGAATACAAATTTTTTTTTCCAAATGTTGAAGTCAATGTCATTTAAGAAATTGAACTTTTCAAATATATAATAACAAAATAGAGAAATTGATTAATCAATTATTAGTAGTATCAATAACAAAAAAAATGAACTACTATTGTTTTTTATTCTTATTTTTTATTTCACTACAAATAACAATTGCTAACTTTTCTTTTTTATGTGATATATAATATGTTACTTTTATTATAAGTAGTTGAGTAACTGTGAACTCTTAATTAGTTTATAGGTACTTAAATTGTTGAATTACTAGATTAATACACTTTATAATATAAGTTACATATATTTTGTAATAACAAAGAGTTTATGACAAATTATTAAGAATGAATTTAACAAATAAACAAATTAAAAAAGCAGTTTAAAAATATTAAAATTTTTGATGTAAGTCTTTTCACATCAGAGAAAGACGTTGGCTAGTTCCATGAGAGAAGGAGAACAAAAAGAAAGTAAAAGGAAAAAAATGAAAAAAGCTAATAGAGAAAAAAAAGAGAAAGGATTTAAGATAGTAGGGGTAATGTTGTCCAAACATATCATTCAAGGGGACAAAATGCCTATTATTATAATTTAGGGGGTAAACTGCAACTGGTTATATAGTTTGTGGGGTTTTTTGCATTTAACCCTTCTTTATAAGCAATCGCAACTCGAGACCTAAGTGGCCTTTCGTCAAGACAGCGAGAAAATCTAGAAACTAAACGCTTTCACGATGCGAAAAGCCTGGGAAGCGTGAGTCTCTGATGAGTCTCGTGAGCCTTATTCCGTAACGCCTATACATTTGATTCTTTTTAGGGAAGCCGGCCTTTGCCGCTTTTTGTAACGGTCCAAAGAAACCCTTCCTTCTTTTTAGGAATGATGGATGCTTTTGGAAGGGCCAAAGCCTAAAAGCCTCTCAACACTTTAATTAATTCCAATTCACTTGATAATGCTATCTTAAGCATACTCAATTAGGTGAAATCTGCATTTGTGGACAAAAAAGCAATCATTTGGTGAGTTTTTAAATATATCCTTGGTGGGTTACTTGGTTCTGAAATTTGTCAAGCCATTAGGCAGAAAAGAGGAGTTGTTGATGATGATGCATGATTATTCCTGTTCTCAAAGTGGCGTAGGCTGTAGGCCGACCCCGGCAAGAATGTGGATCAAATTATGGATTCAAAGCTTTTAAAATAGGAGAAAAGAAAGCTGGATAAAGTTGCTCGTCTTAAAATAATTAGTACCACTTCCAAAGAAAGAGGATAATGTAGCACAGCCTTCTGTGCCGGCCTTTCTCATGAGACTGGCTGTTGCCTATCCTTTTGCCTTTCCAGGAAGGAAGATCACCCCCAAATACACGACCGCTTTCAAACAATAGTAGTGTTGTTAGTTAGATCCGGATTGGACCAACGGTTCTGACTCAAAACCGTCAAAAATCAACCAAGCCAGTCACCTAATTTATTAATTGGAATAGAAGCACCATCAATTAGTATAAACACCAAAATTACTCGTATCCGTAAATGATCTCTAAACCAAGAAGTTTTGTCCCCTGTCATCTCATCAATTTATCATCAGCGATTGTGACTTGTATTAGAAAGCCATATTCCCAACAAAAAGATCTCAAATTGGGTATGATTTGTTTCAATTTAGTTTTGCAAGTAGTTTTAGAGAATGGACATATTTCAAACATGAATTCACATTTTTACATATAATTTTTAAGTATGTATTTAATTGCAAGCCTAATATTTTTGGAACATTTTGTATAGTTTGCTGAAATATAACCAAGAACTTAATTTCAATATTTCTAAAAATTTATTAAAATATAAAATAATTATGACATCATACAGATGTCAGCGAATTCTTAACAATGGTTCAACCAATCCGATCAGTTAACTTCTGACCCAATAGTTTAGTTGAGTTGATATCCGATCCGAATTTAATAACATTGCTTTTAAATCAGGCACCTTCTTCCCTTTGATGATTTTTTGACTTTTTAACTTGAATAGTTTCCCTAGCAAGACCAGATTTCACGTCAGCATTGATTAAAAGACAGAACAAAAAACTTCCCCAAGCATAACCAAAAACTACTTTCCAATCCTAAATTTCTTAAAAATGAAAAAAAGAAGGGCTATATCTACACCGCTGGCTTTTAAATGAATCTACAGCCCATGCTGTCATCGAAAGGCTTTCATGAAATTTTAGCTTCAAGAAAAGGTTTTAATAGATATTTCAACTACTCCGTCTAATATATAGTATTATATATAAAACTCTTTCAATCGTTATTTTGTATTGTTTAGAATTTTTAAAATTCGTGAAAGTATCTACAAATTAAAGGTGAAAATTTACTAATAAAGAAATAAAATGATAATAAACTCAAGAAAGGTAAGAGTAACATGTAACTTTCAAAATCATAGTCACGTCTACGAAATCCCTATCTTCCACTAATGAGAAAACTGACAAGTGGAAAGCTAGCTGGAGAATGGAACATCATCACCAACCACATTCTTCTATATAAAGTCACTCCTCCTTCTATCGGACTCCTTCACCAACCAAACTCATAGCATTTGTATATAAATCACATTCCCCATTAATCGAAGGCTTAACCAGAGAGAGTAATGGAGGGGAAAGAGGAGGATGTAAGGCTAGGAGCCAACAAGTTCTCAGAGAGGCAGCCACTGGGGACCTCAGCACAGACCAAGGACTACAAGGAAGCACCACCTGCTCCCTTGTTTGAGCCTGGTGAGCTGCAGTCATGGTCTTTCTGGAGAGCAGGCATTGCAGAGTTCATGGCGACTTTCCTATTCCTTTACATCACTATCTTGACTGTAATGGGGGTGGCAAGGTCTAATAACAAATGTGCTTCTGTTGGTCTCCAAGGCATTGCTTGGTCCTTTGGTGGCATGATCTTTGCCCTTGTCTACTGCACTGCTGGTGTCTCAGGTACATAAATAGTCCTAATTTCATTGCATTGTCTTACCCTTCTGGAAGCAACAATCTTAGTATACATGGTACAAGCAGTTGAAAGTACAATAGTTTATCCAGATCATATGGTCATCTGAACTTTCGCTTCAAACATACACAAGATGGCATTTTTCATCTGCTGTGCTGTCTTCTTATAGCTTAAAAACTTGTAGTCTAGATCTACTTACGTGTTATCCATTTTGAGGTTTTTTTTTGTGTCTTTCATCAATAATTTCAGTTGCCTTGTTGCAGTAGAAATCAGAATGATCTTCTATACACTGTTGGTCCTGGACTTGCTCGTTTATTTTTTCAAGAATTGTTTTTAGGGAGAGCTAAATTAATTTGCAACTTGTAGCATTAGTTTTGAAACTTGTACAAAATATGAATTTAGGATGAACGGATGTGGCTTTCGCATTTTCCTCATTTCTTTTCAAACTTCTAATAAATTTTAGGGAGTAATTCAAAAGAGCTAGTATGTTAACATTCTTCTGTTTTTGCAAGATCCATGGGCTGGTCATTAAATTGGCTTTACATACTTTGAGTACTGCTTTGAGTTCTTCAAGCTTCACTGGACTTTTGCTTGCAATGATATGTTTCTTTTGCTTGATCACGATCAGGTGGACACATAAATCCAGCAGTGACGTTTGGACTGTTCCTAGCCAGGAAATTGTCCCTAACCAGGGCAATTTTCTACATTGTGATGCAATGCCTTGGCGCAATCTGCGGTGCCGGTGTGGTTAAAGGGTTTCAGCCATCGCTATATGAGAGTAAAAATGGAGGTGCAAACTTTGTGAGCCATGGTTACACCAAGGGAGATGGGCTTGGTGCTGAAATTGTTGGTACATTTATTCTCGTCTACACTGTCTTCTCCGCCACTGATGCCAAAAGAAACGCAAGAGACTCCCATGTTCCCGTAAGTATTGTGCTGCTACTATTATACCTACATAATCTGCACTGTGATTCACAATCAAGTGCGATGTGTAACTGTTAAATCTGTTGCATTTTTACATCTTTCTCATGACTTCGTACAGGATCTATCATTGAAATGATGGACAATTATTTCTAGTCTTATAGGATATTCTAAATTTAATTGCTCATCAATATATGCGGGCGATTAGAGCAGATAAATGGACAATAGTGCTAAATCAAGTTGAATTTTTATACACTTTAAAAGCACATCATGTGAGTAGTATGTAACTTTGCTAATATTTTCTTTTGTTCTTGTTTTGTTGGAATACTGCAGATTTTGGCTCCTCTCCCCATTGGGTTCGCTGTGTTTTTAGTTCACTTGGCAACCATCCCCATAACAGGAACTGGCATCAACCCTGCCAGGAGCCTTGGAGCTGCCATAATTTACAACAGAGACCATGCATGGGATGGCCATGTGAGTTTCCATACAACAAATTAATACTGCTACTTAATCATCCTGGTTCTTCCATATATACTGAAACATTATTGTCTTTGCAGTGGATCTTCTGGGTAGGACCCTTTGTAGGGGCAGCACTTGCAGCACTCTATCATCAAGTTGTAATCAGAGCCATCCCTTTCAAGAGCGGAAACTGAAACATGTCACCTTTGTTATTGTATTTAACAGTTTCTTGACCGTCTAAGTTTATTTTTACTGTAATCTATGGAGGGTCTTTATTACTTGTATTGGTGTGAATGAGGTTGGATTGAGTAATTAACATTAAATTAAAAAGAAAAGAGAAGAAAGGGCAAAAAAAAAAAAGGGTTGTCGGAGAATGTAATGCTATTGTATCAACTTCTTAATTTTTTTTTTTTTTTTAAAAGTTTGATTCCCCTAGTATTTTTACTTCGGTCATTTCCTATTTTTTGGCCTCTTCCTTTGAAGAAGAGAAAAAAAAATAGAAAACCTTGATTTTATTTTACTGGAATATTTTTTTTTTGAGAGATATTTCTTCGATTCTAATTGATTTGATTTTATTGGAATATATTTTTTTTCCGAGAAATTACTTGGATTCTAATTCTGTGAGATTTCCTATCGCCATAGGCCCATTAGTTAGCACAGCGTGTGCTAGGAGTAGGAGCGTGCAAAATCGAAAAATTTCAATTTTCTAACCTAATTTGAATTGAATTCAGAATTTCCGATTTCCAATTAGACGAAATCGGTCCGGTAATGAGATTTTTCAAATCAAAAATTCTAATTTCGAATTCACAATTTGAAATCGAAATCGGAATTCGGAATTTCTATTTCGATTTTAAATCCGTTTTTCATATATAATATAATATTTATATAATAAAAATTTTTATATTTATAAATTCGGTGAAATCGAAATTGACCGAATTCGAATTTAGAGTTAGTGAATTTGAAATCGAATTCGACCGAAAATTCTAATACCTAAATTTTGAAAAATTATAATTTTAAAGTTCTGAATTACCGATTTTGATTCTGATTCAGACCCTGGCTAGGAGCATATGATAGCAGGACAAATTTCTCGATCCAAGTCCGAAAAGTTAAAAGGAGCAATAATCGTAACACATCCAAAACCACAACGAGATGGTAGGGAATATCACGGGCCAACAAGGCCCAGCATCTTGTGTGGATGTGAAGGAGTCCAATAAAATTTAAGAAGCCACTGTAGATCTACTACTATGGTCCTGTTTTTTTTTTCCAAAGCCAGAAGACTTTTTTGATAGATTACTAAAGTTACTCCACAGGAAACCACAAAAGCCGGCAACTCTTGTGGTTCCTGAGGACCCTAATAAACCACCCCAAACCCCCCCCAAACTCTCAATGTGGGATACACTTCTGCACTCAAGCAAACCCAGCAGGGAGCCCTGCTACTAAGACCTAAAGAGACCCCAAACCCCCCGGTTAGGCAGTGTGTCTTTTTTCCAAAAGCCAGAAGACTTTTTTGATAGATTACTAAAGTTACTCCACAGGAAACCACAAAAGCCGGCAACTCTTGTGGTTCCTGAGGACCCTAATAAACCACCCCAAACCCCCCCCAAACTCTCGATGTGGGATACACTTCTGCACTCAATACTATGGTCCTGTTTGGCACACTAATTTTTTTGCCAAGTTTGTGGCCTATAAGTTTTTTAATAATTTTACCTAGGTGAGGCGGCCTTGCAATCTTTGTGAGGAGGCGAGTGCGGGGCGGTGTCCATAAATTCCAGCAATGTGGATGCAGATGTGATGGAGGCAGCTACAATTTCCTCTCATTTAGTGAGTGCGACATTAAAGATTTATGTGTTTTTTCTGCACAAAATTTATAGATTTAGCAAACTCCTCTCACTTACAACCCCCCACCAAAAAAAAAAAAATCCCAATATTCTGCCAAAGCGAGGAGGTATGTTTTGCAGTACGCGTTCACCCTCAAGCATATAAATTGGAAAATTTTAACACAATTTTTTTGTATCCAGTTATCCATGCACTTAGCTGATAAGTTTCTTCTTCTTCTTCTTCTTCTTCTTTCTTTTTTTTTTTTTGGTTAAGGCGTGTAATAATAAAGTTTTGGGTGGATCCAACTTTAATTATTATTGCAGTCAGACACGTATCGAGGTCACAAATCAAATTCTTACTAATTACCTTCTTTTTTTTTTTTGGTGGGCATAGGATATCTTGTCCAAACTAATCTCCTGCAGCTGTGCAGAGTTTGCCCAAAACGCACAACATGTTACCAGCAGAGGTCGATCTGAAGACCTCGAATAACTACCCGAAAGCGGTTATCATACGAGCTGCCTGTTGAGGGCTTACTAATTACTTATTAATACAGTCATAATACATGTAACAGAGCTTGAATAAATCGTCCATCAACACAATCATTGATCATTATACAAGCAGTGAGACTCTTTAACATATCACCTTTGTTGAGCTGAGTGACCTGAACTTATCAACTCATCCAACATGCTCTGGCAATACATGGATAAGTTAGCCATAGCTGAAGAATTGGCACTTACCAGTACTTAAAGAAACACCAAACTCAGATGCTAAATTGCTGACTCTCACGAGTACTGTCTACTGACAAATGACCCCATTTGAACTGCCGTTGCTAGCTAATACTAAATTCAGAGGTGAAATGTGGTTGGTTTCCTTGATGTCAAATTATGCCGTGCTGAATTTGTCTTAGACAAGTTAAGATGTATTGCGATATGTTGCCTCTTATGGCGGTCCAACCTCCAAACTCGTTGGCTAATAATTAATGTTCCCAAAGATGGAGGCAAGATGATTTAAACTCGCCGACAATGCATGGCGGTGGAAATAGTGGTCATGCATCAATTTCCTTTCACACTGATAATCATTTCAGACATTTGTTCAAGAAAATTATAAAATTATCCCTAAATGATTTTATGAGAATCACAAAATTGTACGTGTAAATGTGCTTTAATGTTTATCCCATCCACAAACTCTCGCTGGACCACTACGGTTCGACCGAGCGGACACTGTGATCCATAGAATCACAAAAAATAATTTAAAAATACTTTCTCCTGCCTTATATTTAAGTGATTAATATCCACTTGTAAAATGAAGTTCTAGGCCAACGACAAATAGGAAAATTCTATGTTAAGCAATACATGACTAACCAACGTTGGGAGAGCTTCCCCGCAAGGGACTGACGCCACTCGAACAGGATTAGTCGCAGACCGTAAAATGGATGCGGATACCTGTGAATTATACATAAAAAAAGATATATGACTGACTTAAGTGATAGAAATAAAATAAAAAATGATCAACCTCCTTAATTTTAGGGATTTCCATGTTTGATATTAGGTTGCTTTTTGTCTAGAAATTTGATTGAATTAAGTGATAGAAATAAATTTAAAAAATGACCAACCTAACCTCCTTGATATTAGAGATTTCCATATTTGATATTAGGCTGCTTTTGTCCAGGAATCTTGTAATTAGTCTAGACCCGTTGAAATTTTTATCTCTTGCACCAAAGTCCCAAGTCACCTGTTTCCATGAACAAAATTGCAACAAAGGAAGGATTGTAGGGAATTAACCCAATTCAAGTATGCAATATACATGTACAGTTGGAAATTGACGAATGTTTTATCTGATTCGACATTAGGTTGAAATCCTAAAGAGGAAAGAAGGTAGTAGAAGCTGTGTAATTCTCACCTATTGCACCAACATCCTCTTGGCGCAGAAGAACAATTCAAATGGAACAAGAGGTTTGCATTTTTCATGAGGAGTACAATTTCCGACCAAACTATTACCATAACAGGTCATGTTGATAGACCTAAACAGACTGCAAATTCGATTATTAAGACACTCAGTTCAGTTTGGTACGAAAACGGAACACTTTCAAACTTTCTTAACATACTTTTAAGGGTGGTTTTTGTTTTTAATAATCTCTGGCCTGACTAAGATTTCTTCTTCCAATTGACAATGAATAAAAAACACACATTTTGCATAGCTAATTGCAACTCCAAGTATTCTTGATCAAGCCTTCAACTACTCCAACTACTGACAGACACCAGAACCAAATAACAACAATGACCAGCATTCCATTCCAATTCGAGAAATAATCGACACCAATTATGTTGTCTGCCCTGATGAATTTTGACACCCTTGTCCCCACACACACACATGTATGTATGTATATATATACGATTAAATCTTATATACACTGTCACACAATGACTGACAGTGTATACAATATCACAATTGGATGCATGACACATATGCAAAATTTGGGTTTCAAATTCAAATTCGAATTATGTGTCATGCATTCAATGGTGACAATGTATACACTGTCAGTGTATAGCAGATTAATCCTATATATATATATATATTCTCTATCCTCTTTGTTTATTTTTCCTGAAAAAAATATTGCTAGCGTTTTTCTTGATCGAAATTGCCTTTTGCTAATTCCTCCTGTAGTATTTCACCATACTACGTCATCTTAAGAATTTCTATATAGTGACGAATTTAATTCATAGTGTATGTTTTCTAATGGCCTTTTTTTTTTACACAATATTTTATAATGATGTAAAACATTCTGTCGTTTCTTTTTATATAAACTATAAAGTATCATTATTGGTTTCAGAACTTATTTTGCACTAACTATTTAGAATTTCAAAAATATTCTTGAACAACATCAAAAAGTTTACCTAGAAATGGTTTGGAAAAGTGATAAACTGATTAATTAAAAACTGAAGCTCTAAAACTAGTCTGACCAAAAGTGGCCGTCTCTATGGGATGAAGCCACTAGGGATGTAAGCGAGTCGAGCTACTCGCGAGTAGCTCGCAAGTAGCTTGGTCAATGGCTTGGCTTGAACTCGGTCAAGGTTTGACCGAATTCCAGCCGAGTCTCGAGCTACTCGAGCACACATTCGAGTCGAGTTCGAGTCAGAATTTTGCAACTCGTGACTCGACGAGTAGCTCGTCGAGCCATATAATTTAAATAATATATATATATATTATAATTATAAAATGACCGTTATGGGTATAATTTATACTGAATTTACAAGAAAGATATCGAGTCAAAAAGCTTGATTACTCGACTCGATAAGGCTTGACTAAAGGTCGAGCCTTATTGAGTCGAGTCTCAAGCTTTTAAAGATTTCATCGAGTCAAGCTCGAGTTTGAGATTTTTCGACTTGATCGAGCTCGAGTCGAACTCGAGCCAAATTATTTATAGGTTGAGTCGAGCTCGAGTATAGCAATACTCGAGCTCGACTCGGCTCGATTACATACCTAGAAGCCACTAATAAACTCCTCCTCCAATTATGAGAGTTTATTCATTTATTTCTATATATGTATATGTACCTCTGTGTGTGTCTATATATATATATAACGGTTTGAAAGAGGTTAATGGCATGAATCTCACTGAAGTTGACTGATTATTCAGGGAAATTAATTACAAGCAGATACGTTCTGAAAGAGAAGTTGCCATTCAAATCCATCTGATTAAGATCCCAGGAAGACAATAAACCACATGCTTTTTATTAGAGCTTTTTGTTTAATTTCTTTTCTTCTCTGGACGAATAGAAAATTCTACAATATGCTCAATTAACATAAGTGTCGTGCTTTGTGAAATGTGGAACAAGCCAAGCCCAGGCAAGTAATGTCAAAACGTGACCCCTGCAGTTACGGAGACTTAAGGGACCGGCAGATTAACAGCTTCGTGTATTCATTACCAACAATGAAGAATATGGTCCACCAAACTTATCAACGCCATTAATGAATACCGACATAAAAGTAGACAAGGAAGCAAAAGTAAAAATATACTACTACTGCTACAAAAGAAGGGTTTCGCTAACGAGTGTCCAATAGACTGTCATTAAAGTGTTATTATAATTAGTAAGATTATTATTAATTTGAAAAAATGTCTACATTCAAAAGAATTAAAAATGCGAGTGTGTGTGTTTATATAATAAATTTAGTAGTATAAGCGAGTCCATTTGAATTGTTGTTTTTTTTAGAAAAATGTACTGTAACGATTTGATGTATATAATGTAAGAAAGTGATTGAAAAATGAGTTTACGGAAACTATAGAACTTTTTGGGTGAAAAATGGGAGTCCAAAAGTTTAACAGAGTGAGTCTGATGGAATTTGACATTGCCGTGCTTGGTTTCGGTGAAGAGCACAGATATGTCCAATTACGCATGCATTCAACCATTATCAATTTTGAATGGGTTTTTTTTTTTTGTTTGCCCTTTTTCCTTTGCGTTTTGTTCTTGTAAAAAAATTTAGATGACATAGGCTGTCAAGTATATGCAGAAAGCTCAGAACCCATATCAGAATAACAATTGGTTTGAGACAAATAAAACAGAAGAAGAAGAAGAAGGAAAGAAGCCTCAATTTCCTTGAGAATTTACTAACCATAAACTTGATCTTACATATGGAAGTGGAATGAACTCAACAAAAATGAATCGTTAGATTCTAAAAAACCACCTCAGCCATCCAATCTAACAACTCATAAACCACCTCAGCCGTCCAGCAGCACTTGCAGAGAACATGAAACCGGCGGCCTCTTTTTCTTTTCTTGCAAAAAAGACAATTATCAAAATAAAATAACAGTCGCATGCAAGTTCTCTGCAGCAGAAAAAACAATCAAATCCCCAACCATCAAACTGAGAGCCATCCATCAAGAAAGGACAAAAAAGGAATATGTGACCATCTTCGTCAGCTGAGATCGAGCAATGACAAGAGAATATGAAACTGGCGGCCTCTCTTCTTTTCTGCATGTTTTGTACTGCCAAACAAGACAATGAAACGCCCTGCTCCTGACTGCACAGAACAGAAGCGGCGGGAAAAAACACAAAAAACGCACACACTCCTTGTCTTCTTTTCTTGCAAGAAGAACAAGTATGAAAACAAAATAACAGCAGCATCATCTTTTCAGTAGCAGAAAAAGACAGTCAAATCCCCAACCAAAAAGCTGAGAGCCATCCATCAAGAAAGGGCAAAAAAGGAACGGAGTAACATTTGTAGAGGGACAGCTAACACACGAGGGTGTTTGAATAGAGTATTATTTGAAATATTATTTAAAATAATTACTAAAATATTGAGATAAAAAATAGTTGAAAATATAAAAAGGTGTATTGAAAAATATGTTTATAACGTAAGCGAAATATTATTTGGAATAATTTAGTAATCCAAACACACCCAGAGCAGTCCAGTACTGCCTAACACTACAACTGAACATACATCAACAAACAAACCCCGAATTGAACCATTAAATTCCTTTTTGGATTGTAAGTTGAGGTTCGAATCCACTTACAATTAAAAAAATTTAAAGAAGGTGTCAGGACATTCCTACTAACAAAGCAAGTCCTTTGCATTCACGGAAAATGCCTAACTAGAACAGGAATTTGATTTATCGCTGCCACTGTCGAGTATATGTAGAATGTTCAGAACCCATATCAGAATAACAATTGGTTTGAGACAAATAAAACAGAAGAAGAAAGAAGCCATAATTTCCTTGAGAACCTAATCTTGTATTTTTCTAACCATAAACGTGATCTTACATATGGAAGTGGAACAAAAGAGTTGAGAATTCATGACCTTTCGAGCAATTTTATTGGAATATTACAGAGAATTTGTGTAAACTTTAGACTCAAAACCTATGAATATTCCAAAAAAGAACGTACTAAACCGTTTTCTCTTTATTCTAAGGAGTAAATCGTGCTAAAACACAATTAATCTCAATAAAGTCCAGAAATTTACAGCAATTTTTTTTTTTTTTATCAATTACGTATTATATATTTATATGCAGAAAGAAGGTCATTGCGATCAATGTTTTAGGTTTGAAAATAAAGCGAGTAGGTGGTCAAATTGTTCAAGTTTAACAAGTCAGCTCCCTCTCAAAATGTCATAAACCATCATCATTGATTCGTAATTATCTCCTCGATGGTCAACAGTGAGCGAAGACAACCTGGGAATCAACAACCATAAACCTCCGCAATAATCAACAACCATAAACCCCCACAATAAAAACCAATAAACCTGCCACAGCGCCTTTAATGCAAATTGCAAAGGCAACACTACCGTATGTATTGTTAGGGCGAAATCTCCCACCAACAATCAATATTTCTTTTTGACTTATGAACAATCATCAATAGCATCAATCTTTGTCCAGACCTTACCATTTAGAAATTGAACCGTAGAAATTACTATTTTTAATTTAGAGTTTTTTAGAAAAAAATGTACTGTAATGATGTGATGTATATGAAGTAAAAAGGTGATTGAAATATCTGTTCATGAAAAATGTAAAAAAAAAAAATTTGTTTGAAGAAAAACAGCAATCCAAGCAAGGCCATTTTGAAAATCCTTGAAAATTTTGTGCATGATGGCCTCAACAACCACCAACATTGGATGCAATTTGTGGTTTGAATCTGATAGTAAATTTTTCAATTCTTTTGGAGCTATGGTGTACATCAAATCTAAAGTCCATAAAGTTCTTTGAGGTAATTAATAATGGTAGAAAATCCTCTCATTTTGTAGAATTGAGACTAATAACTGCTAACATCCTGTCTGTCCTCCTAAACATCCTTGCACTGTAATAACGTCAAACCATCAAAATCGACATCCCAAAGGGGATTGCTTTTTGTCAAATTGTCATTTAACAACCCACCACAAGAAATGAAGAAAAACCCTCAAAGGCCACGTCTGTCATTTCATCACGCTCACCCGCATTTAAAACTAGACCTTCCCTCTCCCCCAACCCACGTCACAAAGAAAGACTAACGCCAGTGGTGTACTACTACTACTTTCTGTACAAGCAATTCCATCTATATATACGAGCAAACGAGGTGGCTAATTAGAGCCATCAGAACTAAATTCATTCCCTCTAGATATATATAAATTGTTACCGTATATGGTTGTTGTTTGCCTTAGTTGATGATCTAGCTTAGCCATGTCTTCAAAGCCGGCAACCACCCTCTTCCCATCCATAGAAAAATGTGACACCACCGTGGACCGCGAGTCCATTGCGGCGGACCTCGACGGCACCCTTCTAATCTCAAGTTCTTCCTTCCCTTATTTCATGCTTGTAGCCATGGAGGCTGGCAGCCTCTTACGCGGGCTGGTCCTCCTCCTGTCTTTCCCCCTCATAGCCATTGCTTACATATTTTTCTCCGAAGCCTTAGCTATCGAAATGCTCATTTTCATCTCCTTTGCCGGGGTTAAAGTTCGAGACATCGAGCTCGTTTCCCGGGCGGTGCTGCCGAGATTCTATGCAAATGTTGTGAGGAGAGAGAGTTTTGAGGTGTTTGATAAGTGCAAGAGAAAAGTGGTGGTGACCGCGAATCCAACGATCATGGTGGATCCCTTTGTGAAGGACTTCTTGGGGGCCGACAAAGTTGTTGGAACTGAGATTGAAGTGAATCCTAAGACCAAAAGAGCGACAGGGTTTGTGAAGAAACCTGGGGTTCTGGTGGGGAAATGGAAAAGGCTGGCCTTGTTGGAGGAGTTTGGAGATGAAAAGCCTCATGTTGGGATTGGAGATCGCGAATCCGACCACGATTTCATGGCCATTTGCAAGGTATATACAGTAATTAGATTCACTTTCTTTCCATTTCCTTCGTCTTTCTTCTTGATCATCAGCTTTCTTGAATTAGCTTATTCTTTTCACTTGTGCATGCTGCTGGCCTTTTGTTTTTGAGTTTGATTTCATGTCCATAATTTTTTTGGCTTTTGATTACTCGGCCTTTGGAATCGGAATTTTTACCGGGATCAATGGTGAATTATCTTTAATTTAATTTCCTTAATCAAGGCCGAGTTATCTTTAATTTAATCGCATAATTCAAGAACATGCACGCTAGTAACCATACATAGCTCTGATCTCCAATTCAAAGATGGCTCAATTAAGTACGACACTACGTACTATTATTATTTCTCTGTGTTGTTGTGCAATTAATTACAAGTCAAACTTAAAATTCTACTGTTCCTGTAAAATATTGAATGATTAAGGACTTGAATTTGTGATGAAGGACATCATTAATCTTCTTTTCGTGTAAAATTCTTCCTGTTCTTGTTCTATTCTGTCGGTTGAAATGTTGGGTAATCTACTCCTAATACATTATGGTTCACCTCCCACCAATCTGTAATTAAGACATAATAAGATTTGATGTTGCGTGAAACTTTTACTCGAATCTCGTTCAATAACTTGAGAGAGTGGACAAACCCAAACTTTCAATGTTTTCAACTAAAAGCCAATCGTCACTGCATTGAAAATCTTTACCAAATCGCAGTTTCTCTAATTACCATTAAGCACATAATCCGATCCTACCTCTTTTGTCCTTTTGTTTTCACCTCTTTTGGCATATAATGAATGTAGTGGTTGAAAGGCCAGGTGTGGCGTTGCATCGCCATGAAACTAAATGGCCCACACCATTTACTGGCATGCAAATACTAGTAGTAGTGGTTGTGGTTATTGAATTAAATAGCAACAAAAGTGTTTGGCATGTCTTAAATATATAGATGGGAGTGTTTTTCAAAAATTAATTTTTAAAATATAATAAAAATTTTTAAAAAATACTCTAAAAAATAATTTAATAATTAGTTTAAATTTTTTAAAAATTTTAAAAAATATCTCAAAATATATTTTTGAAACTCTTCTACTCTTAAATATTTTAAAATATTTTCTGAAAAATATCTCAAAATATAATATAAAAACTCTGTTACAGCAAAATTTTTTAAAAACACTCCCAAAAACAGCTAATTCAAACGGAACCAATTATTAAACCATAAATTTTTTTAAAGGCCCCGTGAGCGGTAAAGAGTAAAGACCACCCCTTTTTAATTGGGTCAACGAAGCCATTAATGTTATTAGCTGTCCAACTGTGGGAGATGAGGGTTGTGCAACAACTTCTCTGCTTTTCCACACTACTACTTCACTTGTCTATACCTTTTTTTTTTTTTTGGTTACTTTTATTTATTATATTTCTACTAAATTTTGTTCCACACTGCATCTTTTTCTTGACAAGCAATATTCGCATTAAGAAAGAAATAAAGAAAAAAAAAAAACTTGTGTGGTACTAAAAGTTAGTACAACAATAATTTAGTGCTGTACTAAAATTTAGTTGATTGGGTGATTGAAGTCGTCACAAGGACATTACTAGCACATGGTATAATTAAATGAGAAGTGGGGCTGCGAAGGAAAAAGTAGAATTTTCTAATTAGGATTTTTCTAACCAATACTTTATGGGCACTCGTTCAAATACCTATATATATTGTATCTAACATATTATGTATATACATAAATTATTAATTTTTTTTTATATTTATACAATTTTTTTAATTAATTTTATATTTTTAAATATAACATGTGAAATATATCTTAATGATACACAGGGCGGTTCAAATTATTTTGCATTATCATGTCGAATTCCATTACTGTTTTATCTAATGTACTTTTTTTTTTTTGGGGGGTTTCTTTACGGGCTATTGTAACCTACATAAAACAGGAGGGCTATATGGTGTACCCCAGCAAATCATCACGTCCTCTGCCGTTGGATAGATTAAAAAGTCGACTGATCTTTCACGATGGACGGCTAGTGCAGTGTCCGACCCCACTCAACGCCTTGATCACCTACCTCTGGCTGCCATTCGGATTCGTCCTCTCAATCTTCCGGGTCTACTTCAATCTTCCCCTCCCAGAACGCATCGTACGCTACACTTACCCCATGCTGGGGATCAAACTTGTGATCAAGGGGACCCCACCACCGGCTCCATCCGACGGCTCTCCTGGCAACCTCTACGTCTGCAATCACCGCACAGCCCTTGATCCCATCGTGATAGCCATCGCCCTCGGACGCAAGGTCTCGTGTGTCACCTACAGCGTAAGCAAGCTCTCCAGATTTCTCTCGCCAATCCCAGCCGTCGCTTTGACGCGTGATCGTGAAGCTGATGCCGCCCGCATCAAATCCCTGCTCCAGAAGGGGGACCTCGTGGTCTGCCCAGAAGGCACCACGTGTCGGGAGCCTTATTTGCTGAGGTTTAGTGCCTTGTTTGCGGAACTGAGCGACAGGATTGTGCCCGTCGCAGTCAACCAGAAGACCAACATGTTCCATGGCACGACCGTGAGAGGAGTCAAATTCTGGGACCCGTACTTTTATTTCATGAATCCAGCGCCGACGTATGAGGTTACATTTCTGGATAGGTTGCCGGAGGAGATGACGCGTAAGGCCGGCGGGAAATCGGCAATTGAAGTGGCGAATCATGTGCAGACGGTTTTGGCTGGGGTGTTGGGATTTGAGCGCACTCAATTGACCAGGAAGGATAAGTATCTGTTACTAGGTGGGAATGACGGAAAGGTGGAGTCCATGTATGGTAAGAAGCCAAACGGCAGTACCTAGAATTGCCGGTTAGTTCAAGGTTTCTGCTCTGGTAATTAATACTAGCATTTAAGGTGTGGTACACAAAAAAAAAAAGCTGCTTCGTATTGGTTGGTTATGTCTAGTACTGATTTATAAAGAGCGCATGCTGTCAGTTCTTGAAAAGTATGATTTGTGGACATACATGAAACATTTCTCTATTTTTGTGTAATGAAGGGTATTCTTCTTGTTATTTGGTTGACTCAAACTTGGCCAATACTGTGTTCAAGTTGAGTTCCAACTATTTGATAACGAATAGTGTATTTGTAATATAATTTTTAATTATTTATTATAAAGCTGTGGAATTTACTAAAAAATCAAGTTTGAAAATTTAATTAAGCTCGATTAAACTTAATTAAACTTGAATTGGTCGAGCTCGAGTTGAGGAAGGTAAAATAAGTTCGATCTTGAACTCGATACCTGTGAAGAACGAGTTCAAACTTGAGCTCAAACTTGAGTGTTTTTTACGCAAGTAGAGTTTGAATGATATACTATTCGAATTCGATTCGACTCGACGGTAGCAGACCCACTTCAAACTACACAAATCGACTAAAAGTCTACTCTTTAACTGGTACAACAAATAATGAATTGCATGTTAGTGATCTCAAATCCAAACTCATTAACGCTATAATTTTTTCATTTCATGCTCCAATGGATTGCTCTTCTTGACAAATTTCACCTCCAAGGGCAAGTGACAACTGACTATACGCCCTCTAATAAGATTGGAGAATAAAGAGATATACTCCAGCCCCATTCTAAAAAGTGTTCTTAGAACCTCTCCTATAAAAATTCTGTATTGAGAAATGTTCGTGACATCTATCATTTACTTGTATCTGTTTAATACATATCTAGCTCATTATTTGAAGATTTCTGTTTAAATATATATCTGTTTAATTATGTATCTGTTTAATCTATCATTTGAAGATTTTGATTCACAATTCACTTTAGATGACTTTGAATTAAATGAAGATCTTATTCCTATAAACTTATGTTGAGAAAGTTTTTCCAACAATCTAAATAACTTAACACTTACATGATTACATGTCAAAAAAATCCATTACGTGTACTTGCACTTTGGGGCATTGGCTGGGCTAGGAACAAGGGCTTAATATTAAAAAGAAAACATCTATGTTTGTTGTCAATTCTTTTATAGTCGAATTAATAACTGTTTTGGAATCTAAAGTTGTAAATAACGAACAAAATTTATGAACAATTTTTATAAAGTGCTATTAAAAATATTGTGTTCGGATATCTCATCATCTGAAGAAATTGTTCGGTTTACATTGTAAAAGCGTTTTCTAATTATATTTTTTTGTTCATTTCATAATTTTTTTATTTCACATACATCACATCACATGACAAAGAAATATCATCGTATTTTAATAAAAACATTTTCAAAATAATGAGGAATCCAAATGCCAACTTGGAGGAAAAAATTGATGAATTTTGGTGGCAAATTGGAATTATCTAAAAAGTACTTGGATGGCATATTATCAAATAAGACGTGTATAATTTAGGATATTCCACGTATGATCCGAAACAAATGGCTGGAAATTCGTTAGACCAAAAAGTGCAAAATCCCATTTGTCTTTCTTATTCTTTTCGTGTTGTCCTTTCATCACAGGCCTTTTATGCAAAAGGGTGGCCCACGATTCTATTATCCATTCCCCCCAAATACCCCTCCCGGTGAAGCACAATAAAACAATCAAGGGTGAGGGCAATTTAGTAAATTCACGATGTATCGAGGATGAAAGTACGACGTGTCAATTTCTCAGCCCTCTACTCATATTAATCCCAGCATGTAAGATTTTGTTCCCGCTTTTTAAAAACCACAAAAATTAATAAAAGAAAAAGCATCGACGGTGGGCTTAATTTGTACGAGTACTACTTCTGCTGCTAAAACCCCAAGTGCTCTTGCTATCCATTTTGCTGTTGAGCTTTTCCAAGAGGGAGAAAGCTCAAAAATCACAAAAATAATGAAAATCCGACCGGTGTAAGTTCAATTTGTTAGTTTTTGAAATAGAGATATTGTTGTCTAAGCTCTCTGGAGTTAAACTCACCATCGCCGGAGACAATGGCAATCGGTGCCGTCGTTTCCAGCCGGAATTTCGGTTCCTTCATTGGTTCAGGTGATAGTTATTTGTCTAGCCTTCCAATGCAATTCAAATAGCTTTTGGTATTGTGTTTCTTTTTCTGCCGGTGGAAAGTGGAGAGGAGATGAATTGGTTAGCTAGATGGAGCTTAAACGTGTGGCGTTTGTGAAACTGAATCTTATTTAGTAGAACATTGAATGATAATGGAAACGGATGCACGCGCGTGTAGACACGCTCCATTTTTATTATTTTTTTTCCAATTGTTAAGTATATCATTATGCAAATTTATAATTTTGCTGAGAATTTTGAGTGGAAATTGAGCACTAATTTCCGTTGTTCGAGAAAAGGTTCTTTTTTGTTTTTGGTTTAATTTCATTTTTGAAGTATGGATATTAAAGCATCTCTCTTTGAGCTATCGGGTGTAGTGGCTCAAGAAATGAAACAGGAAATTAGGTGAATGAAATGAGAGATTAAAGTCACGAGCACAATTTGAGCTATCGGGTGTAGTATTTAAAAGAGTGTCCCTTTTATTTAGCCTTGTAGAGTATTTGAGGAACTTGTTAGCAGTTACGGCATTCTAAAAATAAGCTTGGCACAACCTTGGATAAACATATATATGTTCTTTATAATGTGGAACGTTGCCAAAAAGAAAATAGCTTTATCTTCTGGTTTTGTTGCTTTTTACTACTGCCTTTTTGTGTGCATAAATTTGCATGCCAAATGCTGAGACCATTAAAACTGAATAGCAATTCTGGTTCTTCCTCTGAAAGTTACAACATTTTAGTGATTCAAGTAAGGCAGAATAATAGTGGCTAGTAACAGGAAAATTTTGTGTCAAAAGCATTTCACTTTCTTTATCTAGTTGCTCCTGGAATGCTGGAAATAATTGTTTCAATGGTTTAAGCAGACCACGTACATGCTTGCGATTTGTTGGACTCTATAATGGATGATAAATGTAATCCTCCTTAATTCTCATACCAGGCAAAGTATATCAAGCTGAGCAATCTGCTGCCCATCATCGAGGACAGTGCTTAGCATTTGATGCTTCACAGTTGGCGCCTAAAAATGTGTTTTACAATAAGCTATATATGCAAAGGCTAAGGTGTTCGTTCTTTGGATGCCTATATATCTCACCTCTCCATCCTTTTGGTTGTTTGGGTACTAGAAACCCAGGATCAACATTTCATATTGAAGCTGATCATCATCTTTTAGTGTGTTGTCAAATTGGTGACAAATATAACATAAGAAGAACCAAAGGAATCTGCCAATGCTGGCTATCTTCAACTTTTTCTCAGAGCAACTTGACTCAACCGAGGAAACGAGATAAACTTGGTTTTTTCGATAGGCAGTACCAACAGTCAAAGCATGCAACTGCCACTAGCATCCGAGCTGACTACAAATCTGAAGACTGTGAAATAACAGAAGCAAAATTAGAGTCTCTTGTGTCGTCAGAAGGAGCTGGCGAAGCTGTTCTTATGGAAGAAGTAGTGCAAACCAATTCTTGGTGGGAACGATTCCCAAAGCGTTGGGTGATCGTGCTGCTTTGTTTTGCTTCATTTTTGTTATGCAACATGGACCGTGTGAGTATTTTCCTGTTTTCTTGTATTCTTGCTGCTAGTTTTACTGCTGAACTTTCCCTAGTTTAGTGTACATGGCTTCCCCAGCTGACTTCAAAGTTTTGTTGTGAGGTTTGGAACTGCTCCATGAAGTAGGTGGTTGTTTATGTTGCACTGATGTATTGAGTGAAAAGTAAAACAGCTATCGCTTGTCTAATACTTTGGTGTTTTAATTCCAGGTGAACATGAGCATTGCAATACTTCCAATGTCAAAAGAATTCAACTGGAACAGTGCTACAGTTGGTCTTATCCAGTCTTCTTTCTTTTGGGGCTACTTGCTGACTCAGGTTTTACTCAAATTCTGCCAATTTCTTGCACTTTAGATAATGTTACACGGTCAATGTCCAAATAGGTGCTTGACTGGACCTCTTTTGTCTGTTTTGGCAAGAAGTTAAACTTAACATGCCAAAGAAACAGTTTCCTTGCTAGTGGTAGTTTCCAGTCTTTGCCCGTCCAAATCATGGTTGGCAGCAGTCTATCACTCAATGTGATTAAATTCTTCTATTTAACTGCTGCTAACCAATGGTTTGCTTTGAATCCTGGTTAATCAATTTTCTTTCTTTCTTTTTTTTTTTCTTTTGAGCAAACTTGCATTCTCTTTGCCCCTAATACAACTAAGTCTAAAGAATTACTTTACCTATGTGCATTCCCAGTTTACTTTTTATTTCCATAGAAATTCAATTGGGCTACTTCTCGGTCATTTATTATTCTTTTCTCTGAGATTTTTTCCTTCCATGTAGATTGTTGGAGGCATATGGGCAGATAAAATTGGTGGGAAACTTGTGTTGGGTTTTGGAGTTGTATGGTGGTCAGTTGCAACAGTTTTGACTCCAATTGCAGCCCGCATTGGACTTCCCTTCTTGCTTGCAATGCGTGCTTTTATGGGAATTGGAGAGGTTAGGCTCCTTTGCTGAAATATCACTTCACTGGAATACCAGCTCAAGATAACATCTACAGACTTGTATCAACTACCATGGTTCCATATCTTCAGTTAAAAAAGTATTCAAACCTTCAACTATCTTGTTACTTTGCCATTTGTTGCAAGCGAAGCATAATTAAGTGAACCTTACAACTGGAACTAGCTTGGTTTTGTTTATGTGCTTAATTTCCACTATTAGCAATTATTGTGACCTGTAAATCCTTGTACTAATTGTTTTGGCTAGTTGGACATTGTATCATAGTTTTTGAGATGATAAGAGTGAAATAAGGTTGACTTCCTTAAGGATAGCTACTTAAAAGTTCTGGCACTTCATATCAGATTATGATGTGATGTAGATTGCTAGATACATTCCTTCACTCTTCATATGCTGGCTTATGCATATAGTATGCCAGAAGGTCTTCCTATTCGTCAATTGTATAGAAAACTTCCTGTTTTGCTCTAAATTAAAAAAAAGAAGTCTTAACTTCCACATGTATTCAGCATGCTTTCTGGATTGCCTAATTGAATGGTGGTTTGTTATCAGGGTGTTGCTATGCCTGCCATGAATAATTTGCTTTCTAAGTGGATTCCTGTATCTGAGAGAAGCAGATCCTTGGCACTCGTATACAGTGGCATGTATCTTGGCTCTGTTACTGGTTTGGCCCTTTCCCCTGTTTTAATTCACAGTTTTGGGTGGCCATCTGTTTTCTCCTCCTTTGGTTCTCTTGGAATCATCTGGATTGCACTGTGGCTGAGCAAAGTAAGTTTGCTGCTTTGTATTACATTTCTTGCTTCACTAACTTAGCTGTCCTTTTACATTTTACTTTCATTCTCGTAATCCAGTAAATTAATTAAATTGAAGTTTCTCAATGAAATTAACCTTTGAGCCTCATGTTGTTGGTACATTGTCTTGACATAATAAGATCTCTGGTAAAATTACTCCTCCAAATTCTCAGAGTAGTTGATGGAGCTCACAGTTGTATCTCCTGGGGACTGTGCAATATGGTTTTACTCGACAGTCTTTTCATTGTTCTCTCATATGTTTCCAACTTTTATTCTTCCAGGCACATAGCTCCCCCAGTGAGGATCCAGATATTAGTGCAGAAGAAAGGAAACTGATTTTGGGAGGCAGTGCACTGAAGGAACCTGTGTCTGTGATTCCATGGAAATTGATATTATCAAAACCACCTGTTTGGGCTCTCATAATCTCCCATTTTTGCCATAACTGGGGAACATTTATTCTCTTGACATGGATGCCGACTTATTATAATCAGGTAAATGGAATAATGAACTGAGATGTTTTAATACAACGGTCGTCTGCTATTTTAAAAAGGTCAATAATGAGGTGAGAAATGGCTGCTAAATTATGATGCTTCATTCACTCCTTGTCCTTGGAAGCGTATTGAAATTAAACAAGCTGAAATGTAATCATGCAATGAATGTTACCGCAAACCATCTCGTATTCTTCTTTTGCATTGCCCGTGAGTCTTTCTTCACGTTACTTGTTTACAGATACACAAATCCTGTAGAGACATTTTGTAGGTTATCAGCTTTTGCGATGGATATTTAGTACTTATTATGCATCATTTATTATTTTTGTTCTGTGCATGTTTAGTTATGCTGAAACACAGGTAACTGAACACACAAGTGTGTAGTTTTGTTGTTTGTTTATGTGCATTTAATTGCTAATATGCTTAAACTTTCTTCTTAACCTGTGAATTAAGTTTAGCCTGTAAGTTGAACTTGAATTCATCAGATAATTATAGACGGCAGAAACTGGCTTAGTGAAATCATCTGACATTCTCTCACCTTCCCATTCTTTTGTTCAGGTTCTGAAGTTCAACCTTACAGAGTCCGGACTTTTCTGTGTATTACCATGGCTGACCATGGCTTTCTTTGCCAATATAGGAGGTTGGATTGCAGATACTCTAGTGAGCAAAGGACTTTCAATAACATCTGTTCGCAAGGTAAGGATCTTAAATTTGCTCTCTCTATTACATGTACTTCGAGAACACCGTACAAGGATAATGTGAGAGGGCTCTCAATAATATGTTCTGAAGTTAATTTCTGATATGAAATGGTCAGACAAGCTTGCGAAATTCATGTACAACATGTATATCTTTCTCTATTGATTTTCTGGACTAATTCTGCAGATCATGCAGTCAATTGGCTTTTTAGGGCCCGCTTTCTTCCTTACACTACTTAGCCATGTCAAAACACCAGCCATGGCAGTCTTGTGCATGGCATGCAGTCAGGTCTGAATGATTGAAGGAATAGTTAAATTATGATTACCTTTAACTTTTGTCACCAAATACTTTACTGTAACCATTTCATATTTGGACAGGGATCGGATGCATTCTCACAGTCTGGACTATACTCCAATCATCAAGACATTGGGCCACGTTATGCTGTGAGTTAATTCTTACCTTTGAAATACGGTTGCGAGGTGTCTAACTGATACATAAAGTAATCAGTTCTCAGTTTTTTTTTCCCCATTTAAATCTTAAGCAATAACATGTGCCAGCCACTGGCATGTGTTTGAAGTGACACTTGGCCCGAAACATTATTCTGAACCAACTATAAAGCCTAATAACCTCAACACCACGAGAGACGAATCCAAGTCTTGAAGAACGAGTAAATCTATATTATTATTCATGGGCAGGGAGCTCTTTTTTAATTTTAAACCTAATTTATCTTTTTTTTTTTTTAATAATATGGTATGCGATCTCAATTTTAGCCCGTGTACTTTGGATCTTTCACTATCTTTCTCAATCATCATATGTACTTTTAACCTAATTTTGTATAGCACAGGATACAACTTAGTAGCATTCAAAATTTGGCAATATATGAGAATTTTCTGACAGATCATTTCTGCACAGGGAGTACTGCTAGGACTGTCAAATACAGCAGGAGTATTAGCTGGTGTGTTTGGGACAGCTGCTACCGGATACATACTCCAACGAGGTATAGTGGACCCCCTGACCAATTATTTTAGGAAGTTTTCCTCATAGGCAGTGGTTAAGTTAAGAACACCCTTTTCCGTCAAGCAAGTTGATAGTAATATTTATCGTACTTTCACAGGTTCTTGGGACGATGTGTTTAAAGTGGCTGTCGCATTGTACATCTTAGGCACATTGGTCTGGAACTTCTTTTCAACTGGAGAAAAGGTTCTAGAATAGATGATCAAGAAAGGGGCAGAGATGCTTTTGACATAACTAGGACGTCAAATGAGAAAAGGGATGCAGAGGATATAATGTAGCCGGAAGAGTGAAACCCAGGAGGCTGAACTTGGTTTTTAATGCGCGGATTGTCCATGATGCGTTGTAGGCTAGAAAAGACTGCTCCAGATTATCATGGGCAAAGAAACCTGGCAACATGCTGCTTCCAAATTTCATACCATCTTTTGATGCGTTTAATCTGAAAGACCTCAGGAGAATATCATTAACATGTTTTTCAGCCATAGCCGTTTAAAGTAAATGAATGTGACAGATAGAAACCTCATTCGTACCTCATTGTTATGCGCTCTAATCATTTAGTTAGTTTAGTATAAAATAGCCGTCTCTGAAGTCGAAATGAGTGCTGCCAGGTTCCAGCCCTTGCGGTCTTTGTTAACCTTCCCAATCTATAAAACTGTCTACATTCTGTGTTTCTGCTTTCACTTGATTCATTTTGAGATGATTTCAGGAGGAAAGGTTATCACGAGGAAATCATGTGCAACAACGAATACACGAGTATTTAGAAGTAAAAGATTAATTGATCTATAAAGAATTATTATTCAAGATGAATTCAAACAAAAATTATCTAACAAATACAAAGAATTGTAGAATCATCAGCAAAGAACAACACCAAAAAGTGGGGAAATTACAAGAGTATCTGGCTCCTTGTTCCATGAAAAGCCCAAAAAAACCCCTTTTTTTTTTTTACCACCAAAAATTTCTCTCTTTCAAATTGACCGTTCTTTTTCGCTTCTGCAATCAATGAAATGTACCTTTGGCAAGAAAGCCAAACCCGTGAGGACCTTCATGAACCATTCCTAAACCTGAAAAAAGCAAGAGGAGGGGGCATTCACGACTTGGCAACTCAAACCGTCCAAATATTAAGCATCCCCGTGAAGACTGCAGAGAGAGGCGGAGCGGAGGCCAACTTACCCCAACAAGCCGCAACCTCCACACTTCCTGTCCTCTCATCTGGCCCGCCACCTCCCGTTCCAAACCAGTGGCGGCTGTCAACAACCTGCAATCGCCTTGGTTCCCCGGTTGAGGCAGCAAGCATCACATTTTCCATTACACTGGACACTCGAAGACCCCACCCCTGCATCCTGAGACAACTGATCACCGATCGGCTTCTGTTTCTTGACACTTTCTACAATTGCTGTCAGGTCCCGGGGATGCAAATTGACTTGAAGCCCATACTTCATGAACAGTGTCAACGACATCTTTTGCTCCACCTTGTGGCCAGGAGCCAGGGTTATCCTGTGCCTGAGCAACAAAGCTGCCGCCACCGACTTCATTTGCAAATATGCCAAGTCCTTCCCCAGACAAATTCTTGGACCAGCATTGAAGGCAACAAATCTGAAGGAATCATGCGTCACAAACTTTTTGCCATCAGGGGACAGCCATCTTTCCGGCTTGAACTCCAGGCAATCCTCGCCCCACGTAGACTTCATTCTCCCTGCCGAATAAATGGAATATGTTACGGATGATCCAGCTGGCACGAACGTGCCATCTGGCAACACGTCATCCGCCACGACGTGCTTTGAATCCTCCGGCACGGATGGGTATAACCGGAGAGTTTCCGACAGTGCAGCTTTCATGTACACCAATCGATCAAGCTCCTCGACAGCCAAGGGTTCGTCGATCCAGGTCGACACGTCATCTCCACGTGTCTCGATCAAAACACGGCATAATTCGCAGAGGATTTTTTCCTCGATTGTGGGATTTTGGATCAATGACCAGAAGAACCAGCTCATCGCTACCGATGACGTGTCACGTCCAGCTAGGATGAAGCTGAGTGCCACTTCTTGCAGGTACTTGTCCGAGTAGGATTCTTTCTTCTTCATGAACCTGGATAACAGGTCATCATCGTGGTGGGACCCATCCTTCGGCTGACTCATCAGCTCGAGCTTCCGCGCATTGATGATGCTGGACAGGTATTCGTCCACGAGTACGAGGCTTCGGCTCAAGCTGACTTCCATACCGAGCCGAAGCCATTTCTTCAGCTTCCATATAACTTCAGGAAAGATGAAGCGCTGCAAAGACGCCTCGGTGGCTCGGTCGAAAGCCGATGCGAAGCTGTTGTCAGGAAGCCCCGGCGCCAACGTTTGTGGGTCCCTCCCGAAAGCCAAGCCACAGATGTTGTCAAAGGTGAGCCGGAGCAAGAGGTCTTGCAAATCAACCGGGCTGGCTTCGAGCTGGGCCGTTTCCAAGATGGGGCAAAACCTGAGCTTAATGGCTCGGTTCACCCAGCGAGCCATGGCCTGGCGCAGGGTCCGGGTGGTGAATTCCAGTGCGGCCGTCTTACGCTGGAAGAGCCACGTGTCACCATCGGAGTTGAAGATCCCCTGGCCAAGTAGATCGTGAAAAACAGCTTGCCAAGTAGGACCTTTTGGGTAATTGTCGAAGCGGGTCTTCAAAATATGCTCCAAATTCTTGGGGTCGCAGGTGACCGTCACCAGGCCTTGCTTTCGAGCCAAGAAGGGAATGGCGCAAATGGAGGTCTGGTACGTGCCACCGCACGCGCTGAGGTTATCGGCGATCCACTCGTGCATGCGGTCGGCATTCTCGATCAGGCCCGGAAGGCTGCCCAGCAAGAGCCACACTCGAGGACCCTTAAATGGTCTAGAAATGAAAGTAAACCAGAGCAGATACGAAATGATGCCAGTAAATAACAGCAGAGCTATGGCAAAATCCATCCCTAAATTTTTTGGGTTTTGTGAAAGAAAAAGGAAAAAAAAAGGTTGTTTGTTCACCTAACTGAAAGCTACCAAGCACAGGCAGCCCTGAAGAGGAGCTATTTAGAATGTATGTTTTCCGCTTGCATCAAGAATGGTGGAGTAAGCTGATCTGAGGAAAGTTACAATGTTTCAGCTGAAAAAGGCATAAAGGAATGGTTGAAGCTGCTGCAAGGACAGGTAAGGGGATGGAGGGAAAGGGAGGGTGGTAATTTTGGCTAGGGAGTGCTGTGTGAAGGCAAGTTATGATTGACATGTAACAAAAGAGAGAATGAGTGAGTGATGGGTGGTACTAGATGGGAGAAGCAAATGCACATGAAGAGGAAATGGGTACTGCTGAGTTGGGTGGGTGGTGATGACTGATGAGAAGAAGCAACTGGAGCAAAACAAAAAGGGGCGATTTATAGTTGAGAAAATTAGAAGGGAGATTCAAAGGCAATTACTAAGGCCAGTCTGTTTCTTGAATTTCACCATTTCTTTGTGTCTGTCCGACCCTCCCATCTCTCACCATCAGATGCCTCTTCCATTAATGCAGCCGTTGAAGAGTTAAAAACCGCTACTGGTAAAAACTCACTAGAAAGAAAATAAAGAGGGAAGCAACTATTCCCTAAATTTACCGGTACCAGCACTAGTACTAGAA
The DNA here is from genome assembly GCF_003713205.1 of Coffea eugenioides. Taxonomy (NCBI): domain Eukaryota; kingdom Viridiplantae; phylum Streptophyta; class Magnoliopsida; order Gentianales; family Rubiaceae; genus Coffea; species Coffea eugenioides. Next base: position 78,438,474 of record NC_040036.1, read on the forward strand.
ACTAGAAACTAGAAAGAAAGAGAGAAAATACAAAGCAGTAGTAGTACTAAGTACTAGTAATTATCAAGAAGACTTTACGGTGGGTGGCTCAGGCGAAACTGCCCAAGGAAAAACGCCAGGACGGACCGACCCTCCTTTTTCTCTCTCTTCAACTAATTCTTGGCAGGGGGAAAGGAGCCGAGTCTTTAAGTTGCTGCATTCAATGAGGGGGAATAAATGAGATTAGTTGAGAAGCCATGAAAGGAAATTCCAGGGGCAGAAAATTCCAAACTTCCCAATGGATGGAGGTGATCAGGAAAAGAGAAATGAACAGATCAGTTTTTTTTTTTTTTTGAGAAGATGGATTTGCCAGCAAATTTCCTTTCCTTCAAGAACCATAAATGAAACATGGGTCTGATCGTGTGGCTGGTTAGAGTTCGGTGAGCGACCCACCAACATAGCAATTTATTTATACTAGCAGCAAGCAAGTAGCAATTGTTCTCTCACGTAACATGGCTGAAAATTAAAATCTCTTTCTTTTCCATCTTTATCTTTATCCTCTTGCCCTGCTGCAGAATACCAAAATTACCCAGAATAACAGCAACTCCTCTTATCTTTGACTCTCTTGAATGCACATGGCAGATGTTGTTGGGGGGATTCAAAGGTCAACTACACTGTCGTCACGGTTCTCCGTGCAACCAAAGTCAACTTCTGTGTCAACGATTTTTGGGCAGAGCAGCACCACCTTAGCCTGATTGGGAATTCAAGCATTTTATCATGCCAGAGGGTCATGCTCATACGTGAGCATGATGATTCTCAACAAGAACCGATAAAAACAATTAAACATTAATTTGACCAGTTAAATTGGCTATTTATGAGATTCAGATAATTGCACACCAATCTGATCAATATCAATTAGTAAAAAAGTTTGACCAGCTTAATTCGCTATTTATTATGGTCCGTCTAACTACCCAAGACAAGAGGCCAAGACCCAAGTTCCTGGTCTCCTCCTATTTCTGCGTCTTGCGGGCTCTTCCCCTGAGGATAAAATAAAGAAATCGGACTCCAGGCAATGGCCTTGGTGCAAAACTGCTAAGAAATCGGCTGTCCCCAGGACAAACGAAAGTGTTCCCCTTGCTCAAGAGTATTGCAACGTTTGTGAAGTTACTGGAAGCAAAACCAAGTCAGTCCCCATGAAAAACAAGCAATTCCGTGTTAGAATCGTCAGAAAAGAAAGGAAAACCAAACCAAACCAAGAAAGTGATTCAGGCTTGAGTGAGATTTGGGCGGCCAAAAGAGAAACGACATTGGAAACATGTTAGTATATTATGTATGTGGGATTTGGGCTTAAGTTCTCTTAGATTTACTTAACAAATTTCTGTAACAAAGTTTACACGATTGCATTATCAAAAAAAAGTTTACACAATTGGAGAAGGGGCACTATTTGAACTGAAGGCTGAGCAAAGACTACGACAGACTACCAGAGTAGCTCAAAGGTAACGAAAGACGAATAAGCAATGGACTAGAAGAAGAAAAGCCAGAAACAAAGGAACGTAAAAAACTCCCAAGAAGACTGACTGGTACAGTATATACTTTTGCCGCCGCCATATTCTCAACTGCATGTAAGACGCTCATATTTGACCTCTCATGTGCTGCCAAATAACATTCTGCACACAATCAAAATAGCGGAAATTGCTACCTTGCTTTTTATATAATTATACTTTTTTCTTCTAAAGGATGTAGGAAGTTCTAAAACATTGTCCAAAAGTGGAATTCCATTTCTCTCTGTGAAAAGATTGCAATCGGCAAATATTCGGCCATCAATAAATTATTCAATGTTCATTCTCCCCATTTTAGACTCGAAATTATTGGTAAATCCTTATACTGTATAAGAATGAGTTATGGTTTTGAATTTCAACCGTATGAATAGGGACATTTTGAGAATGTGGAATGATGTGTAATTTTTTTAAAGTTTTTGGTACAACTAATGGCAGCATATTTTTGGGTATGTTTACGAAAATGTCCTCATGTTTGTACATTTAAAACTTTTATTTATGGAGATATTTGGGTATTTCTGGAATATGAAATTATTTTACAATTTTTTGGTATCGGGTACAACTTATATAAGTTTATATGTTTGTGTAATTACTGATATGGTATTATAGACACATTTAATTGAAATGTGATTTTTATTGTACAATTAATTCCTTATAATATAACCTCCACTGCCTCGAACCTAATCAATAAACTTCAACTAATCAAAATTCTTTTATTCCCAGTTATATATACCACTCTATAAAACTTTTTTTTATTCCTACCACTCTACAAAACTAAGATCAATTTCCTTTATTTTCCAATTTTATTCTAAAGTCATATATTTCTTTGTGTTTAAGGGTGAAAAAGCCAATTGGGAAGAAAGATGTAAAGGTAAAATTAATGCAAATTATTATAAAACTTATGTTGGATGATCATTATCACAATCACGACTAACTTGTTCCAATTATTCTTCTTTATTTCCTATTTAATTGTATCAAAGTTGTGAAGCTTATAAATTAGAATTTTGTTGATTTAACTACTCCCTTTTGTTTAGTATAACCTTCCAAAGAGGTATTTTCTGTTCCACCAAATTTTCATTTGCTTGCTTTCACAGAACTCTATGTATGATTGTTTTCCACCAGCTTAATTTCATCATTCATATGGAATTTTTGAAACATATAGTGAATGTTTGATCATCATTGCAGGGTTAATAGTGAAAATACCACATCTACAAGCAAATATTGGGAAATATCATTAACCACTTTCTACTTATGGCTTCCAACTCCAATTCATGTGTGCAATTTCTTGTCATTTTGGCTTCATGATGGGTTTGTTCTACCAAACAAGCTCTGTTCACATGAGAGTGTTTTTCTATTGTATTTCACCATTACAATTGAGATGTGCTATCAAAGAAAAAACAAATTTTCACATTGTCCTATAGTGTGGATCTTTCAAGAGAGTGTGAAGTGTATTCTCTTTAGGGTTAAATTGTGACAACGGGTCACTTATTCCTTTCAAGAATGCTTTATGAAATAGACACATTGAACTCCCAATACTCATCTTTGTTTGTCCAATGCAACAAATTTGGTGCCCACATTACTGATTGCTTCAGGAGAGGCAAAAGTGCAAAAATTATCTTCAATAAGTTCGACGAGCCACCTCTTAAGTTCAATTTATTAGTTCTCAATGGATTTCCATCAATATGAACCTATAAATTCATTTCCTTCTAAAAATCCTGCTTTTGGATCGTGTTATGTTTTGTTTTCCTATTGATCAGAACAATTATAAATTCTATGCTCCAATCCACATTATGCTTAACGGATTGCTTGATGAGACCAAAAATATATTAGGCATCAACTTGCTTGGATTTGGATGCACAAAAACTTGGGGACTCTCTCGATCATAGTTAAGATGGATTGTGCGATACTTCCAAATTATTTGTGTGATGCTTTTGAACTTTTCATAATATATTTACAAGGTTGACCCTTTCTTTTCAAGTGTCAGATTTGTCAAAATTGATATGGATGAGATAAAACTAGCTAAGAACAAAGTTAAGTGTAAAACTTTTTTAATCTTGTAATGAGCTGTAGTATAAGGATGGGAATTATCTATTTGACATTAAAAAAAAAAAAAATTTTGCTCTCATTTGTTATGTTGATGTTGAATAATAAAAAGTAATATATTATAACTTCAACTTTGGATGTTTTCTTATTATGTTATTCAGTTAGTCTTTTTTGACATGTCCTTCTATGTTCTTGATTAACATATGTAGAAGAAATACTATGTGCACTTGAAAATTAACTTTATTTTTGTGTAGGGTGTGAAAGGAGTTGTTTATGGATAATTGTACTTCAACTATATGATACTTACTTTATATACATTTTTTAAATAACTTATATTTGCAATACTTTTTGCTTTCTCAATCTTATTGTGTTTTCTTAAAACTTATGTAAAAAATGTTAAATAAAGGCACCCAACACCGGCGCGTTGAGTAGGCTTTCATCCCCTAGTGCTTAGTAGAAGACTTTAGACATCCCGGATAAAGGACTGCGAAATTTTTGCTCTATTTTATTTTTAGGATTGATCCTCCTCCATTTGTTCCATTTCATGGTGCCAGACGTATAAATTAGTCATGTCCCTTGCCAGTTGCAACCATTCGGTTAAGAGCTCTGCGTTTCTAAATAAAACATTCATAAAAAAATAAGAATCAGAGTATTAGCCATCATTGAACTTTAGTTCACTGCGCTTCGTCTCTTTGAGTTTCAGGAGGGATTGTATTAGAGCTGAGCTTGATTTAGGCTTCATTTGGATAGGGAGAAAAGGACAGAAAAGAAAGTATTCAGAGAGAAAGGACAGCCATTTCTTTCCTTTGGGAGTTTAACAAGTACAGAAGAGAAGTGAAATGAACGGATAAAATCTCCCTCCAATTGCTGAAAATTTTTCCGCCCAAAAGTGGGAAGAAAAGGACGGAAAGATGATGGGGCACCAAAAGACATTTTTAATATGACAAGTTTGTCCTTTAAAAGCTGATACAAAAATTCTTTATTCCCAATATATCCTAAAATTGATTTCTAAAAGCACTGCAAAGCTTTCTCGGTGGTCCTGCGTCATGTACTTTCTCAACTTCCAGCAAGTTGAGAAATCAGAAAACTTGGGTTTCTTCCGTTCTTCACCCATAATTCACCAAACAAAAGGTATTTCTTTAACTCAATCTCTCTTTCTTTCTTTGCTCAGTCTTCTCTAGAGCATTGTGAAAAAAGTATTTTTTTTGTGTAGATTCTTATTGTTTATATTCTAAATTTTTTGTTCATTTTCTGTCATAAAATTCTTGTCAATGAACTCTTGATTTTATATTATTGATTTGTGATTATATCTTGCATGGTTATGGTACATGACAGCTTTAGTGGTGATAAATGGATATGAAATTTGAATGCATACAATCTGTTTGTTTATTTGCCTATGTAAGATTCAAATTGTAAAATGATCCATCTAGAGTTCATAAACAATATGTTAGCCTCTTTTTATTATAATAATGCATCTTTCTTTGAAATGATTAACAATATGATGATACTAGAAGTATTATTTTGAATGGTGGCTGATCGTCAAAAACAAAATGAGGTCTAACAAGATGGTGGTCATATGACAATAGAATAAATCATATTTGGTTACGTTAGTTGATATCAGTAAATCTCCTAGGCTATAGCAGTTCTATTTATATTCATAGAGGTGTCCCTGGCTGAGACCAAAATGAAGACATGAAAAATCAAATGCTTGATCAACTTAATTTAAAGCATGAAGAATTTTTCAATAAAGTTTGAGTAGACAAAATGATATTTATATCTCAGTATCTTCATTTAAAAACATCTTTATTTATTAGGATGTTGCATTATTTTTATTATTTATTGTAAATTATGTCAACAGTTTAAAAACATTACTATTAGAAAAATACTTCTTTTTATATTGATATTTAGAATTTTAACATTGTATTTGATAATGACTCCATAACCTTTGTAAATAAATAAAATCTGTTTTTTAATTATCTATTCATTTGTAAATTTAGTGTTCTAATACAAACATTTTTAGATGGATAAGGAACAAAATGAAGTCGATGGAGAATATGACATTCAACAAAGGAAGCGACAATTGGTTGCTACTGAAATTGTTTGTCATGTAATAAACATGATAATTGCTCGAAAACTAAGTCATGCAAATTATGTGGATCGACCCATTGGATATTGGTCTGCACAATGTCATTTAGTACGAGAGGAATTATTGATGCAACTTAGTACAAATGGATATTTGAGTAAGGTTATCCGTATGGGGCCAGAAACTTTTAGGCGCTTATGTGACTTATTGCAAACACATGGTGGTCTACAACCTACTCAAAGAGCCACGGTGCAAGAGCAAGTTGTTAAATTTCTCCATATATTAACAATTCCCTCAAAAAATATCACAATGTCATACTTTTATCGGCGTTCTGGAGAAACTGTTAGTCGTCATTTTCATAGAGTTTTACGAGCAGTTATAGCATTGGAGGATCAATTTCTTCAGCAGCCTACGGGAGAACAAGTTCCTCCGGAAATACTTAATAGTGCAAGATTTTATCCATATTTTAAGGTGATATAAACTTTTCGACACCTTATTTTAAAAATTGTAAATTCATATAGAAATTATATTTTAACATAGTGTATAACTGTCAGGATTGTGTGGGTGCAATTGATGGAACCCATGTTCGCGTTAAGGTGCCTAATATTGATGCGGCAAAATATCGTGGTAGAAAAGAGCATCCAACACAAAATGTGCTTGCTACATGTTCTTTGAATATGAGATTCACATATGTTCTACCTGGTTGGGAGGGAACTGCATCAGATTCAAGGATCATAAAAAATGCGCTCACTAGAGAAGATAAATTAATCATTTCTAATGGTAATACTTAGTTAATTATTCTTAGTGCATTTAATTAAGTAGTAACTATTTGATATTTGTATAGGTAAATATTATCTTGTTGATGCTGGATTCATGTTGAGAAGGGGACTTCTTACACCTTATAGAAATGTAAGGTACCACTTGAAGGAATACTCAAGTCAACAACCGCAAAACTTTCGAGAACTATTCAATTTGGGACATTCATCATTGCGTAATGCAATTGAGAGAGCATTCGGTGTCTTGAAAAAACGGTTTCCAATCATTGGAGATACTCAACCAACTTATAGTGTTGAAATACAATCACAAATTGTGCTTGCTTGTTGTATATTACATAATTTTCTCATGGAGTTTGACCCTGGCTTGGAGTACATTAATGAAGTAGATGAAGAATTGGCAAGTCAATCTCCATCGAAGGAGGAAAGCAGAGATATAAGTGCTGAAAAAGATCATGCTCAAGGAGAGGGTTTAAGGAATGAAATAGCAATGCAAATGTGGAATGATTATATACTTTGACAACTTGACTTGATGCTGATTTCTTTTGTTTAAGTTGTAATGTGATCCTTATTTTGTTAACTTGTACTCTTATATTAGTAGTGTGAGTTTATAAATACAAGTTGCCACATGAATCTTCTTTTGTCTAATATGATTATGTATGTTTTTGGATCTATAAAACCATGTATTCATATTAGAATTAATATAAAACTTTTATTTTGATGTAAATTCTGTTCTTGTTATGTGTTCTTCTACAAATATAGTTTGTGTAATTGGAAAAGCATGAAGAAAGATCCAAGCATCATGAAGGAAAACATGAAATGGACTCTAGCAATGGATGAAGTCTTCATTCAGGCCCTTTTGGATCAGCATTATAAAGGATTTCGCGTGGATGGAACTTTTACACCAACTGCATACAATAATATTATCAATGAGTTGAAAGAGAAACTTGGAATAGAATTTACCAAAAGTCATTTGAAGAATCGACTGAAGACACTCAAGGAACACTTCAAAGAGTCCTATGATTTCTTTAGAAATGAAAAATTAAGTGGTTTTTCTTGGAACCCATTCACAAAAACTTGGTGTGCTGAACCTGAAGTTTGGGAACAACTTCTACAGGTATATGTTAGCTAGACTATTTTACTGTCTTTATTGCTTTTATTTATTTTATCATTGAAATGATGCTTGTTTTTCATTTTTCTTTTCATGTTCTTAGGAAAAACCTGAAACTATAAGGTGGAAGACTAAAGTTATCAACCATTATGACAGTTTAGAAGAACTTTTTGCTAAAGATAGAGCAACGGGACAAGGTGCTGAAACAGCGAAAGAGAAACGCATGCGTTGGATGAATGAACCAAATGGAGTGCAGTTTGAAAGTATCATTGAGATTGACAACATGCTATCTCAAAATGAGATCAGTCTAGAGACCTTCAATAATTCAAGTAAGGAGTTGGATGCACAACGATCAAAGGCATGTAACAACAAACAATCTCAAGGTACAACAGCAACACAAGGTAAGAAAAGAAAAATCACATGTGATGTGATGAAGAATTTAAAAGTTTGAAGGGTGCACTTCACAATGTTGTTGATGCACTAAGAGAGGGTAATACTATTCTTGAAAAATCTAGGCCACGGGTATATTCAGAGAAAGAGATTTATTAATCCTTAATAAATGCATGATGAAGTATCAAATACACGGAAGATGTATTTTGCTATTTATCTGCATACTACATGAAAAAGGCTTTGACAAATCAGCAATCCTTCTCGAGTCATTGTCTAATTGGCACAACTTTTCCACATCATTCTTATTCAATCTAGCAAAAGCTCCCCATAGTCCATGAAGAATTACACTCTTTACACTTTTTTGCATATTCAGCCATCCTTTCAAGAGAGTTTCTCCCAACAAACCTTAATTCCACTCACCATGTTTCTGCCATTACCACATGAATAATTCTACTAAGATTGCATACAACGTTTTGTAGAATATCTATACCAAACAGCTATCAAAAGTCTGTGCCAGCCAACCATTCAAGTTCAGCATATCTCAGACTTTGGCAAGCGAGAAACTGAATAGCAGCTGGAATTGATACTGTAATCTTAAAAAGCTCAAATGGACTCCATCAAAATGTTTGTATTCTATCTCTTTTTATTGAGAGATCTTGGAAATTAAATAAAATAGGACTGTGCAACCCCCCCCCCCAAACAACCAGTGAATAAAAAGAATAGGAAAAAAGGACAAAGGAAAAAACTCTCAGATCAATCGGATGATGAGATGCCTGAAATAGCTAAGTCAGCAGCTTTCTCAACTGCTTTTGAGTTTTGAAAATCCATTTGGTGCAGCTGATTTTTTTTACTTTATGTCTACCAAGGATCAGATGATCATGCTTGACAAGCATGAATAAACCAAATTGAAACGTCAAAAAGATTGCCAGCCGATCACTCTTCTCTTGTTTTCCCCTTGGAGAACAAGCTGGAGTTAATGAAAACATTAATGGATATTATCTTCTGTACAAGTACTTCGAGAGAGGAAATTTTACGCTCCTTGCAACCTGTTAGTGATTTTCAGTAATCAAATCAGAATATCCCTGGAATGGAAGGGGAAAGGTGGAAAGCATATATTCCAAAATCTAATGCAATTTAGATTAGGGACTCATTTGCAGTTACCTTTAAAACCAAATCTTCAGACACATTAGATCGGTATCTTGTTGAACCTTCCAATGGGCAACTCCCTCCTTTGGTGATAAAATTAGCATTGCAAAGACTCGAAAGTTGCAAGAGTACGTGAGACCCAATATAGCCACTATCACCCATGGTCGCCCTATTTCCTTGACCTTCCACATCTGAGGAGTACTCTGCATCTGGAGAGTACTCTGCAACAGATGTTAGACACTGAAAAATGGCTAGCAGTCTTTCCAGTGGGAAAGTTCCGGGACCCTTCATGAGTAATTCCTGTTCAGTAGTTTCCTTCTGTTCCAATGATTTTGCAGAGCTCCTGATAAGATAACAAGGAAAAAGAATCAGCAAAAAAAAGGCTTCCTGAGATGACTCATACAATGCTGAGAAAATGATGCAACGAGAAGCAAGACTGCAGCCTTTGGGAACATATTCGTAAAGGTTTAGCAAGTTTTGACAATTCAAGTTGCATCTGACAGTCATGAACCCTACAGAACAGCGAAATATCTTTCAAAGTTCTTTTTTTTTTTTTCTGAAACTACAAACGACTATTGTTAGGCAGAGTTAAAACCAGAATGTAAAAAGACTCCACATAACAAGGCAAAAAGAAAACAAAGTACTTCTATTTTTTTTCCTACTATGAAACCTATGGGTCTTTAGTAAATCAATTAGACACATCAAACAAATGATGATTTCAATGTTATTTATTAAAGCTGAATTTAGAAACAAATAAAATGGAAGAAAATCTAGATTGCACCATACTGCCTTCGAGCAAATTATGGTAACCATGTCCATTGCTGAATTTGGGTGGCAAGAAATGACACATAAATTAAAATCATATGCTTCTTCGGCCATGGACAGCATTCCTGATTTTATTCCAGCCAACAGTTTTTAAAATAAATGCTCCTCTAGTTTGTTGAAAGAGTCACAAGCAAAAGGCCCAATGGAATTAGACGTGAAATTTAGCTATTTTCTTGGACAGAAGTCCTATGTCACCATAATGACAGCATAACACAGCAAAAAAACCATGAGAGAGTAAAAGTTAAGCCATGGAGCACAAGCATGTACCGATTTGACATGTAACTTACTTTCTCTTTCGCTTTCGGTTATCAGAACCGCCAGTGGAATCAAAGAGTGAGGCATCAAGTGTAGCTGGGTTTCTTGAAGCAAGAAATGCAGAAATAAGAAGAAACTTTGCAGAAGTAGACATATGGAAGTCTAACTCATAGGATGATGTACAGGCTTCCAACTTCTTTACGATGCCCTTCCGCTTGTTGTCTTTGCTCCTTGAGGCACCAGAAGTAAGTCCTGCTGAAACTCGAAATGTCTCATTCAGGGAGGGTGCAATGTGCCTTTGTAAATGCCCATATAATTTTCTCTTCATATCTTCATTAGGCACAGCTCCCAAGTCACCAAGAGGCTCACAGTATTTCTTAAATAATGGCAACAATGCTGTAGATAATTCATTAACTCGTCTTGTAATTCGGCAAAATGGTCTCAGTACCACACTGTTTCCCAAGAAACACAATAACATTATATATCTATTATGTTAAGTAGGAGTTTAAGTACAACAGGCCACAGTACAAGCAGAGAAGGGTGAAGCTACCATACTTACTCAAGGAATGAAGAGTAGAGATTTTTGTTTACTTGATGCTTCAATAATATTTGACGAAGATCATCTTCTGAATAATCAGGAAAATGAAAAGGAAATGGCTCTACAAAACCTGTGTCTGCGTAATACGTATCTAATGAATTGTTACTGATAAATATCAAGCCAACCTCCGGCATCCTCAAGATATCATACAGGTTGAACAGAAAAGGCAATATAGTAGAACTCTTCTCCCATTCTTTAACAAGATTTAAGCTGTCAAATATCAAGTAAACCATCTTCCCGTTAGGCCATCTAGCTGCCTTCTTTGAGCCTGCCTTCTCCGCATTCCCTTGGAGCGTACCAATAACACCACTCAAAGCTTCCCTCAGCAAATTTACAAAATCAGAGGGCTTGTCACATCGCTTGATACTTGAATAGCCATTGCTGTCACTCTTCCTATGAAGCATTAGCTGGTTCAAAATAGATTCAAACAGTATCCTCGGACTATAACACGTAATACAACTCGCATAAACAAAGGGGCGGCGAAGATGCCTAAATATGTTCAGAACTATACTCGTTTTCCCGGTCGAAGAACCTCCATGTACAAATGTTGGAAACATGGGAGAATTCACAGGACCAAGAAGGCTCATCAGCTCAATAATTTGACCTCGCCTTCCGGGAAAGCTACTGATCAACTCTTCCAAGCTTATTGGTGAATTACCGTACAAAAGGTCATTAACTGAGAGAGGCTTCAAAGCACAACTCTTGGAGGAATCGACTGCATTTTCAGAATTAGCAGCGGATAATCTTGTGGTTCTTCTTGTAATTTGTGGACTTTCTTCGCTACTCATTTCCTTACGAATTGCACGAATTCTGAAATTTCTTTTTTAATTTGAGAAACCCTAAAATCACAAAAGTAAAAGGAGAAAAATGAATGAAGCTGAATAAAAACTTAAGCATAAGATAACATTATTAGAATTAAAATGGGAAAAAAGACTAATAAGAATTACGAAGCAATGAGAAAAACTTGACACAGTTATAAAATGTACTAGTTAAACGTTTTTCTTGAAATTCCACTCAATTCGTGGACATGAAATTTGTGTATAAATATGCAAATCCGTCTTGTTAGTTTATATCTGAGGTTACCTGATCGGAGAATTTGGCTGCGAAAGTTGCCGGAAAATTAAAGGGCGCGAGGGGTCATGTTGAACAGCTGGCAGAATTTAAAAACCCTACCAATTGGAGGAGAAGAAGACATTCAGAAGGGTTTGATGCTTTCCCGCCAAATTCTTGTACGTCGATCGAGTGTGGTCGGGTGTAGCATATTGTCCAACTCCTTCAGATCTTTTTTTTTTTTTGGGGGTTCTTGGGCTCTTTGGGAGACTACCGGCCCATTGCAAGGGAGTACTGGTTCCTTGATTCGAAAAAAAAAGGTTTTGAATTAGATTTTCTTATTTATCATCCATTCCCCCTAATCACCCAACCCAACCATTCTTCAAAATAATTAACCATCATACTACGATTTATAAATACCGTACTCATGATTCTAATCCACTTATTAGATAATGAATCCTAATTTCTTGTTGGGTTTTAAAAAATCTTTTTTTATACCCCGCAATTCTAAACTTTAAATACGGATCAACTAAAATCATTGAAGTCAGGTGTATGTTGCACCGCATTTAAGGTATGAGTTAGACACAATGTTTTTTGTACTTTCCTGCATTAATTTTTTTTTTTTTGGGTTCAAGGGAGCCTGCAGTCAAAAGGAAAAGGGAAAGTATGAGAGTTGAATTCGGAATTGTATGATTATTTGGCTAATCTGCTCCTGCCAGTTGAGCTAAAGCCTAAATGTTGTTGGACTATTTTTTTTTTTTTCCCTAAATGAATTGGGTATCCCCGACAATTCTTGCAAGCTTTTGTTCGTTTGTATTTTTTTGGTTGAATATTGGTGACATTCTTTTTTTTTTTCTTTCTTACGAATCTCATTAAAAACTACAAGATAAATCAATTTACTCGATGTTCAAATCGAACTCGACTTAATAAGACTTCATTCAAATTTGGTTTGCTAATTAGTCAAACCAAACTTGTTTGAATAGTGTTCTTTTCTGGTAAAGGTAGGTGATCAGAATAAGGTTGGTCCTATCTTTAGCTAGTTCTTTTCTGGTAATCCATGGCTGGAGGGTTCAGTTGGAAAGTGCTTTACTCAAATGAGGTTAAATTCTACACTTGCCTTGTTATTAAGACTAACTTTCTTTCCAGGGAATTTTCTCGTTGTTAATGTTTGCACATCCATAAAAACGTCCACATTCACATGCTAGCGTAAAATAAGTACTTTTCTTGGAAAAGACGGAACATATGAACATCTCAATCAAATTAGACGATGATATTGAAGAACTAATTAATGATAATGAATTAATAGAAATTAATAAATTTGCAAAAATAGAAGAAATCTCCTCAGATGAAAGAAGTTAACTGAGTCTCGAGTGAAGATTGGCCGAGATCATGGGCTTAATAGCCTAGTTGTCTCCTCATTTAAAACAAGTCACACACGTGCAGATACCCATAAGTTGACGGGACACTACTTCGCAGAAAAACAAACAAGACAAGGAACTCTAAACGAGGTTAAACAAGTCTAACACCTCATTATTCAACCTTATTTAATTATTCTAATAAGTTTGAAATTTTGTTCAAGTATGATTTATTTACTACTCGAGCAGAACTTGAACGAGTTTTTATCGAGCAGCCAAACTCAAATAGCTTGTTCTTTTTACACATAAATTTCACTTTATATGCTAATCGAGCCGAATTCGAGCTGAACTTGAAAGTCCACCAAACACAAATTACCATTCAAGTTTGGTTTGATTAACTGAAGAACCATATTCAAACGAGTTCTTACTGAATCGAACTCGATTCGAGTATCTAACAGAACAGTTTGGCTCATCTAGAACAGCCCCAATTTCCAAAGCTGTGGTGATAAGATAATGATGCATTTTTCTGTTTTTAATCTGACGCTTCAAGTTTCAGAAATGCACGGCGAGGAGGTGCAAAGCTGGACTTCACCTACAGTAATATGTAAAGTACGAAGCAATGTCTTTTCACAGAGCTCGATATACCTTAATGCAGCAGGGATGCGCATATTGTTTGACATCTTACATCTACAAAAGCAGACGAAGTAAAAGACAGGATTAATTGATAATTGGCTTGATTTCATCCCCATTGATTAATTGATAGGTGATAAGCTATATATGTACAGGAGCCAACATCTGTAAAAGCCAGAAACAAGCAAGCTTCATACCAGCAAATGCTAATCAGATCACACAGCCAGGAATTCTCTTCAGTAAAATGTCAAGCCACCAACTATTCATTCAAAGCTTATATTTTTTTTAAGAAAGAAAAAAATAGAAACATCCATTCCATAGCAGCATCACAATAAGTAAATATTGACAAACTCTACAGTTTTCAAGGAAACAGGATCAGTAACACTTGAAGCCAAAGAGCACCTTGTACGGGAGACTCCAACTTCTGTCTCTCTCTCTCTCTCTCTACCACAACTTCTCATCATCGTCATCACCAACACTGCATTTCAGTACTATGCCATCCCCATCTTAATGCTCCGTGGAGGTGCTGGCCCTAATAAGAGAACCCCGTCTTTGACCACCCACAATCACATCTTTAAACCGAGCTAAGGACCCCATCACCCTGCCCATCCTCTGTCACATGGAAAATGAAAAAAAAAAAGTAAATTATCAAAACTATGCAAGAAAGCAAGTTAGGTGGAAGTACTTAAAAGGTTTTTTATTAAAAAAAAAATTTACACATATAAACGATGGATGCATCACCTATATGGCAATATCTAACACAGTTTCTTAACACTCATAACCAACCTATGTTAGGTACTATGACTACAGCCCTAAAATTGGTAACTTCGAGGAAGTTTTGGATCGTCCTGCTTCAGAAAGAACTGCATTTACAAACACCCCATTTTTTCCTTCAGGTCCTTGATCCAACAAAAGCAAACCAGAAAAATCAACCCAATATCCCTCTTGGCTTTCCTCCTAAATGATGACTGCACAAGCAACATCAGAAAAGGCAGAAACAGCTGTGCTTTTTCCACCAAGAAGCCCAAATAAAAATCCAACAATCTTGTTTCATATGATATTGCATACTATAAGATTCTATAATGACTGTAAGACATGCAAATAAAACACAAGAAAGACTTCTTATGCACCAATGAAATGTACAGTTGCAGGATAAGCGCAACATTGCTAGAGTGAACAAATCCAAAGCCAATACCGTTCACAGCCAATATACAACTAAATAAAAAAAGACGTTACCATTGCCAGATTTAAACACACCCGTTATTTAGCTCCGTATGGTGCTACAGACCTATTCCTCAAAGTCTGCTTAGTCAGAGTGCATTGCATACTATGTTTCTTAATAACTACCATTATAGATCTGTACAAGCAAGTTTATAACATAACTGCATACTCATACGGGAAAAAGTACATTCTCTATCCATAAATTCCAATAATGAGATGGTAAACTAGCACCATACCTCATTGCTGATGCTGAATTGCCACTTAAGTTGCAAAACTTGCCATCGCTCTTGCTGCCACTGCTGACCCAGTATTACAAGACCCATAACAGCTGCAGCAATGAATACTGACCAAAATGTGTTAGCCTCTTTAGCATGGGCGTAAAAAGAAGCAGCCCGCCTCTTCCACCAAGCTCCACAGGGAAGGTCTGATTCATCATATTCTTCATCAGTTGGTTTGGATAAGTCTGAATCTAATCCATGGTCATAAGGTTCCTCTATTTCAGTAATTTCCGTGTCCTCGTCCACATTAGCAGCTCTGCCTATCACCCTTTCACTATGGAAGGAACTAAATGTCTCACTATTATAAAGACTCTGCTCCTTGTCTACCAAATTCAACCCTTGGAATGCAGTACCTTCTTCATATTCTGTACCACCAACAGGAAGTATGTTACCCTTTTCATCAAAAAATTGAATTCCTGGAAATTCATCTGGCACGGTCAATCCTTTGGTATTCATCATTGCTTGTTCCTTTGTTTTGGGCTGAATCTCTTCATCTCCAACTGATTGATAACCAGCATCCTCATTCCCCTGTACACTGCAGATTTCATTACGTTCAGTTTCCAATGGCAGATTCTCATGCTGACTTGGCGGAAAGACAAAGTGACCAGACATAAACAATGCTCGAGAAGTTTCTGCAGCTTCATCTTCTGCAGCAGGATTACCATTCTCATCATCAGTTACATTGACTTGGTCTGAATTAGGAGCAGCAGCATACGTTGATGCTGTAAGTGACACAACTTCCCACTCATTTCCACGAGCAGCAGGTTCCTCCTTCTCCTCGTTATCTGCCATCTAATTCAACTTTTGAGCTCCACAAACTGCATTTTCACCCTTTAAATGAGTAAAGACATGAAAGATAAATCTGTGCCTCTGGAATCTTAAAAGTTTTAGCAGTTCAAACCATAAATCCTTTAACTCTGTAATGCTGAAATAAGATGCAGTGATTTGCACTCTTACACATTAGTATTAGTGTTAAATACGAAGCCCAAAGAGAAATGAATTTCCATGGTGATTCAGTTAAAGATCTTTACCAGGAAAAGCAGAATCAGGCATCTGAAGATATTGATTCAAAATCATAAACTTTGCCCTGATTCAGAAACCCAGAGTAACAAATATTTCCCCTCAATTTGATATTACAATTGTTTTACCGAACATAACCCAAAAAAGAAAAAAAAAACCAGTATAGATTCTAACTTAACCACCAGGTTTCACCCTTTTGAAACAACAATTTATCACAAAACAAACACCCCCCCCCCCCCCCCACAACAACCCCCAAATATTCACTTCCACAAAATCAAGCATACATATCGAACTTAGCACTCTGCACATAGCACGCTAAAACTGTCAAATAACACTAATACATCAAAGATTCACTTCCCACAGAGTTAAAATAAATAGAGATTTAGTAAAAATTACTCCAACCATACCTCAACAAATCCTTTAACCCTAGGCCACACACATAATTACGTACGAAACAAGTTTCACTAAAAAAAAGTGAAAAAGAACGCCGAGATCCAAATCATAATCCGAATCAACCAAAAAAAACGCCAAACTAATAAGAAATAAGAAAAAAAAAGAGCAAAAATTGGAATACTAGAGTGAATATTATACAATTACGCGACAAATGATAATAATAATTGGGAAAAAAAAAAACTTACAGGAGAAGTGAAGGGAAAGAAGGATAGATGACGACGATCGGTGACGATAACGGAGGAATCGTTGTCCTGTGATAGAATAATTGAAAACTGCCTCAGTGAATGAACTTTGGAGAAAGAGAGAACTGTTTTATATAGTGATTGGTAGTGAGTGGGGGAGTCTTTTGGTAATGGCATAGTAGCGACCAAAAACAGTGGATTTTTTTTTTTTTTCCTTTTCTACTCCTTATAAGATATACAATTCTTATGGTTATTTAATAAGCAATTAATTTCTTATGAACTGATCGATATATAGAGGCAAATCCACATGTTTTAGAAGTCCGCCTACAATTTTTTGGCAAAAGGGCTCAGTACGGGAATTTCATGCAATTCAATTCGATTGTTATACTTTTTATATTATTTTATGTATAATTATATTCGATTTTTATATTTTTCATATTACTTAGTTTACAATTACATTTAGAAATAAAAGTGATATATAAAAATAAAATATTTGATATATATTTAGTACGATATTATAATATATTCGTACACAAAAAATTTGAACACAGCACATACAATATAATCAGATAAAATTGCACAAAATACAATCGCATTGATTCCTTATCCAATTTTTTGCATGATTTTTTTTTTTTTGTGAGCTGACCTATAGCAAAGTGAATCTCCAGACAAAATATTATACACGATATTATGTACATATAGCTTGATTGATTATAAATAGCTTGATTGATGTTAGTGAATCTTCTTCTTCTTCTTCTTCTTTTGTCCTTTGATATGAAAATTTGAGAAATTTATCTCACAATTCTCGTTCAATGTTGCTAGTGCAAATTTTCAGGCCTCGTCGAAGTGCCAAAGATGGAAGTTTCTTCATGGGTGACCATGATGGTTTTCTTGAAGACGTGCTATGCTACGAATCCGAAGCAATGATTAGGACTTGGTACATTCAAACTTTCTGCCTCTCCGCAGCATTTAAAATTATCACGACTTATACCAAGTCATAGTTGCCTGATTATACATCATTAAATACTCAAAATAAGATTAAATACGACCATCTTTCTTCTTTTAATGTTTTAATACATTGTATAAACGGTTTTGATTGTACTTTGCAAGTTAGTTTAATTCACAAGAATTGATCACTTTTGTACTAAAGATTATGTACTCAAATTTTGCTATTAATTTTTCACAAAAATCCATATGTTCAAATTTTGCTATCAATATGAAAGCACCGCATTGGCGATTTTGTTAAAACTTTTTTTTTTGTCGCAACGATAGGATTTCTATAATCTAAACTAGCCTAATCTAAGGGGGAGAAAGAGGAGATTCGATATAAATAGAAACTCCATCGAAAATGGTCAACGAAAACCGTCTCGGCGATTTTGTTAAAAGTTGATTGAAGAAAAACTCAAAAAACAAGGAGCAATTTCCCGCGTTAGCCGGGATCATATGTGCAATGGGGAATGGGAAGTTGGGAACAAGTGGTGCCCTGCTGTTACGGTTGCTCGTTCATAGAGAGAAGTATCTCGTGTTACGCAATTACCTATTGGTATTGTCAGCTTAACTATTAATTAAAGTGTGCATAGTTGAGTATTGGTGCTATGCAGATTTCTAAATAGCAATCCAAACACCTTTTTGCCAGCCATAAGTTTTCCAATCTCCCATATTAAAAAAAATCATCTTTTTACCTCTTCACTCCTTCCCAAAGATCATCATCATTGGGCCGAATACAAATTAGTCTCACCGCAAGGTGGGGGATAAATTATCAATTTTGTGTTCGTTCGCTTCCTATTGGAGGTTGGTCCAACTGAGACGAGATTTAACAAAAATTGAACCATCGTAGGATAGACGGGTGTACAACGCATTCGTATGAATTTTAAAAAAATCACATGTATAATAGCATATTGATGAAAGATAAGATTTAAATTTTTTACCTTCCATCCCATAATTCATAATTTATGCAGTAGCCAACTCCTCCAAAGTAAGTTGATTCTTTTGATGCAACTTGGAACCAAGCAAAATGTTCACTCCAAGCGCAATACTTGGGATACAAGTACTCTGGATTCGGGTGTTCCAGGCGAACGATGTCGTTTGTTGTTGAGAAAAGTAGGCCGTTGCCACTTGCCCTGAGTCGTGTGGCGGGCAATACAACAGGAGAGAAATGCTCCAATCATTATCCGTCTGAAGTCTAAGCAAAACAAGCTTGGAAGGAAGCAGAGAGAGAGAGAGAGAGAGAAATGGGGGATTTGTACGCTTTGGACTTTGATGGCGTCCTCTGTGATAGCTGTGGAGAGAGCTCTCTTTCTGCTGTTAAGGTTACCCAACCCTCTTACCTTTTTTTTCTATCTTTTGAAAAAAAACATCCTTTTTTAGATTAGGACTTTTGATTATCTCCATTTCATCACTGGTTCTTCCAGGCTGCTAAGGTGAGATGGCCTAGTCTCTTCAACGGCGTTGATTCGTCAACTGAGGAGTGGATTGTTGATCAGATGCAAATAGTAATTCTTTTTCTTCAACCCTTTCAAATTAGCTTTCCATTTCTGCTCGGTTGATTTACCTTTACTATTGTAAGGAGGAGGACGAAAATTCAAAATTAGCTGGTGACAAACCAATGTGATACTTCCTTTTGGCTTATTCGTATGTACCTTAGTTCACTAACAATTGCTTTTCATTGTTTTTGTATCTGCTAAATGTTTATATTGCTCGGATAATATGTGAAAGTCTAGAATATTTGTACTGCTAATTATAGCTTCAACTTCTGTCTGATTGAAGGTTCTTGATTAAACTAAGCAGTTTCAAGCACCATCTATCGGTCTATCCTATAAACGCTTTCTATTGTAAAGGATCCTGTGATTCTGAATGCAAATTTACCAGTGGTTGAGGCTGTATCCTAGCAAGTCCTGACGTTTGTTGGACCGATTCGCGCTGATGAAATTTTGTTGGGGTTGAAGATTCTGGGTGTAGTAGAGTCATAGATTAAGTACCTGCCATTGGCCTTCAGCAGGTTATCCATAGTTCTGGGTATCCTTAACAACATATAGTGTAGTGTTGGATTTTTGACATGCTGGTTTTTAGAGAGTTCTTCTCACCACGTACCCTTTTCAACCCTAGTTTAGTTCTATGACTTTTGTTCAACACCAGCATTCAATCTTAGTTTGCTAATAACTTCTAAAACCTTTTTGGTTACTTGTGCTCTTAAACTTGAATTTCTGCAATGTGCCACTGCACTTTGATAAACTGTTATCCTGTGGCGCAACAGCATGCAGAAATCAGCACCCTGTTCCACCAATGGCAATTTAGCGCTGCTGAAATGGTTGGACCATTTTTTTTTCTTTTTTGGCCTACAAATCTCTTACAACTCCAAGCCCTCTCTTTTTTCCTTGTTTGAAGTGTGAAATTATTGTATCAACAGGATCGCCAAAAGTCAGATGCACCACCAATTATGATGACAATTATAATTGATTGGCATCCTTTTTTATAGTTGCTTCATGATTTTATTTGCATTGGATGCTTGTGTAAGCATATGTTTATCAACAGGATCGCCAAAAGTCAGATACACCACCAATTATGATGACAATTGTAATTGATTTGCATCCTTTTTTATAGTTGCTTCATGATTTTATTTGCATTGGATGCTTGTGTAAGCATATATTTATACATTTCTTAAAGTTATTTTCTTTGTTTTGTACTTTTTCCTGTTCTGTCTTGTACTTTGACCCAGCAGGATAACAACTAGTTCGTATGTCAAAGCTGCATAAGTAGAAGCTATATTTACTTCAAAGTTGTCTGATATTAAAGCATAAACTAATATATGAAAAAAATATTGGGTGAAACTCTGAGACATATTTAATGGGGGGCCATCTGTAACAGTATACCTGTCAATGCATTGCAGGTTAGACCAGTGGTAGAAACTGGATATGAGAATGTTTTACTTGTGAGGCTGCTGTTGGAGATGGCAAATCCTTCCATTCGCAAGTCCTCAGTGAGTGCTTAGAATGAAAGCATTCGTGGTATTTTAAAAGGAGAAACTTAGTTTGTCAATTTCATTATTGCATCTATCTGGACCTAATATTTATGGCTAACTGTACAAGGTTGCAGAGGGACTTACAGTAGAGGGAATTCTGGAAAACTG
Source organism: Coffea eugenioides (assembly GCF_003713205.1). Classification (NCBI taxonomy): domain Eukaryota; kingdom Viridiplantae; phylum Streptophyta; class Magnoliopsida; order Gentianales; family Rubiaceae; genus Coffea; species Coffea eugenioides. Next base: position 78,459,548 of record NC_040036.1, read on the forward strand.
GTCAAAGATAAAGCCTATTATCATGGAAGAATGGGATGAAAAGAGGGATCCTCTGATAGATCTTTTTGGTAAGATCAGGGATGAATGGATGGACAATGATTTGGCCACTTGGATTGGTGCTAATAGGTAAATTTGCATTTCATGTTTTTAGGACAAATCTCGACTGATATATGCTCTTATTAGCGCTTAGAATTCCTAGGACTTGATATTGTAACTTTCCATATATGGTGTGTTTGCATACACCAGGGCTGCTATCTGCTCCCATACATTACAACATGTGACTAAAAAAGAACATATATGTGTGTGTGTTTGTAATTGGTAAGCACAACAGAAATCTCTGCAACAATGAACGTATGTCCAACTAGCCTTCTCCTTAAACATAATCGGGAGTCCAAAAAAAAAGGTGAAAGAAAAGTTGCTCTCATATGTGTCTAAGCAAAGCTTATTCTATTGCTGAATTCATTTTTACTCCCAAATTTCAGAAAACTTCAGTTTCACTTCAAGGAAAATTTTAAAATAATAGGTACAGGACAGGTGTGAAACCTATCTTAAGAGCTACTGTTACTTGTCACTTGCCAAACATTGAGAAAGATCCGATTCTTCATATTCATAAAATTGTCAGAAATAGTGTTCACATGATACTGTTAGAGTTCTAAAGCACCTTAACAAGCAAGTTCTTGAAGAAGAAGCAAACTGGCCTCAGCATGTTCATTTGTTAAACAACTGTGAGCTTAAGCTGTTACTTAAGTTCCATGGTCAATTTCCCTGTGAGTGAATTTAATCCCAATCGCTTGAAACCAATGCATGACTAGCTAGAACTGTTTTCAACTACTATCTTATATTTTTGTGAGATGGTTTATCAGTGGTAAATACTTCTGCTGCAGGTTTTATCCTGGTGTTCCCGATGCATTAAAGTTTGCAAGTTCAACGGTCTACATTGTCACTACCAAACAGGTTTCTTCCCCAACCTTGAATTGGAAATAACCACTACAAAGCTCAGATGTGGGAAATTCAAAAAGTTTATTGCTGATTTTGTTTGTTTATGAGTCTTTCTTATTCTTACTTTCACTTCTACAATTCTCTTCTCATCACTCTGTCTTCAGAGCCGTTTTGCAGGTGCATTACTTCGAGAGCTTGCAGGGGTAACTATTCCACAGGAAAGAATCTTTGGTCTAGGGACTGGGTAAGCGTTCTACAAAGCTAATAATATTGGTGAAAGCAATATGCCAATTCTCTTAATCCAAGATATGAGTAGTATAAAGTTGCCTTGATATAAAATTTGCCTGAGTTTTCTTTTGCCCTCAGCCCAAAAGTAGAAGTGCTGAAGCAGCTTCAAAATATGCCAGAGCACCAGGGTCTGACATTGCAGTAAGATATTTGGCTGATTGTAAATGTTATTAGCAATCTTTTTGAGCTGTACAACCCTTTTTTTTGGGTGACTCATTGTTCTTAACTTGATCAGCTTTGTAGAAGACCGGCTAGCTACACTGAAGAATGTCATCAAAGAGCCAGAATTGGACAACTGGAACCTGTATCTAGGTGAAAATCTTTGTCAGTTTTTTCTTTATGTTCCTTGCGTTTACCTCTTCATTGGCTGGTTATGTTGGCCTGGTTGTGAATCAAATTCATGTGAAGCAGGAGACTGGGGATACAACACCCAAAAAGAAAGGGAAGAAGCTGCAAGCATACCCAGAATTCACATACTTCAGCTCTCTGACTTCAGCAAGAAGTTAAAATGATTATATATTCCTCCATAATGCATTGGTTATGAGGAGAGAGCGCTTCCAAAATTTTGGTGATAGATAATAATTAAATTTTTGAGAAGCAATTTCCATCACTACTTCTCTTGTGGTGGCTGAGTTATATCAATTGTAACCATTTTTTTAGATTATTAATTGACTAGGCCATCGGAGCTTTGATAGATACAGAAACTTCTTAATCAAATCATCTCTGATATATTTGTCCACACAATATATGATATCTCTGTGTTCATATACTTGTTAGAAAGAGCTTCACGTACTTCAGTCATGGTTGCTATCCGATTGATGCAGAAGATTATGAATTCATGGACACAGGATTACTTGTTTGTAGAGTAAACAAAGCTACCTCTGAGGTCATTGAGATGTAAACTTCTGAAATGAAGAAATCAGGCAAGCATATGTAATTGCTGTATGACTATCCTTTTGAAGGTAATGGTAGGAAGTTTACAAACTACCAGTACAACCTTTCAGGTAGAAGAGTCATAAGCTCGTCATGAGAACTTCCTGAAAGGCTACAATCAGCTGCTAAGAGTAAAAAAAAAGTGCATAGCAGATCCCTTTGTGATCATAGCTCGCTGTGCTTGTCATGGTCTTCACCACTTTTCTCGCTCTGGTGCTTGCTGAAAACCTCGTCGAAAGAAGGATCACCAGGTCGCCGGAAAAACTGATCTCCTATCTTAACTTCATATGCGTCTGGTTGACTTAATATAAATTCTTTCAACTGCAATCATAGACAAAACAAGAAATCAATTTCTTGAACCTGATCTTCTACTTTCTATGTAGACAAGAATAAAATGCAAACAAAACCAGACAGTACTAGTAATAATCACCAACCTTTTAACAGGTGAGATATTATCATATTAGAAAAGGAGAGCGGCAAGAAACTAACCTCAATGGCGTCTTGACCTTTTTCCATTGTGAACATAATGGTACTGACATCAACTCCCATGAAATTTGCCTCAATTCCTCCGGTCCTTGCCACCTTACTCCATTTCATTGCAATTTCAGATACCACATCCTTCAAGATTAAAAAAAAAATTAAATGAGCAAAATTAATTAAAACCCCCTTGAAAACCTCAATCATGAATGATTCCAAAAAGAATAAAAAAAGATTTGGCACGATGATGAAATTGTTCAAACAAGTTGCGTACAGGGGTCCGACGAGGGCCGATTCGGAGCTTGGCGAAGCCGAAAACGGGTCCGGTTTGGCGCTTCAGCATTTCAGACTGCATTTCCGCGACGTCCATATTGGAGAAATCGTCAGGGGGCGGATCGAATTGGGGTCTTGTGGTGGATTTCTTTTTGCCCCATTCTTTCCAGGCCTCGTCCTCCTCGTCATCAACGACGTCGTCGAGGTTGTCCGTGACGTGGATTCTCCGCTTTGCTCCCTCGGCTAATCGGTAAAATCCCCCGGTTCCGGTGGCAATCAGGAGGACGAAAATGAGAGCTAAAGTGCCGCTGAATCCAATCTGCGCCATGTTAATAACAATCACTTTGTTTGGATTGCTAAATCCGATTGAGAAATATATTCACAAAAAACTTAAACGAAAAATCACAATCCAAACAATCTTGATGCTTTCCGGCTAAAAATGCAGGGTAGATTATTAGAGTAGAGGAAAATTAGCTGAACTGCATTTGGATTCTAAATAGTACTCCCAACTGTTAACTGAACTCCAATTCTACCTTCCGAACTTTTACTGATTCATTCAGACGAAAAGCTGAAATCCCTGGTTTATGCTAAAAACAATTAGGCCCATGTAAGTAGTTTTTAGGAATATACCAAATTACTGGAAAACGTCCAGACGTCGCCGGGATTTGGGCCAACTTTGTCAAAAGGTTTCACCCGATAACAATTCAGCTTTTAATCACCGTTGTTTAATGTTGAAATTTTTTTTTATAATTATTTGTAATATAGGAGGTGCATTTAAAAAAAAAAAAAAGAAATAGTACAACTTTTGGGAGACGTCAATGCAGGGCCAGAGGCCCATTAGCTCTTTTAGAGGGTGTAACAAAGCGAGGAATCGACATTATGCAGACATCCAGGCCCAAAAGCTCATTTACAGTGTGTGGCCAAGGGGACTCCTGGAATTAATAAGATGTGTTTGATAAAATTTAAGTCTAAATATTGAATCTAAAATTTGAAATCTATTAAATTGCTAAATACTGAATATAATACAAGTGAGTATATATCATGTTAAGTGATAAGTGAATAGTTCATCACTTATTTTTTGGGAGCAGGTTTTGCCAAAAAAATTCAGTACCACTTAATTAATTTAGATGTTCAATTTTTTATTATCAAACGCGTCTAAACATGTTAAGATTTGAATATATTAAATTTAAGTGCTGAATTGAATTATGAAGCAGATCCTAAGCCTGGATTTGAATTGTCATTTTACTCAAAAAAAGTTAAACGTTTTTTTGTGAATATATACTACAATTATCTTTTCACCTTACATACATTAAATTATTACATGATATTTTTCTATAAAAACTTTTAAAAAAAAATTAGCAATTCAAAGGGCTCTAAGCTTCTTCCTAATTTTGCCCAATGATCAGCACAAACATTTTCCTCACGACAGACATGAGTTTTGTTTTGTGTGATGTGATAACGCTGGTCAGGTTCGATGGATTGCGCTGCCGTCTTTACCTGTTCTGCAAATCCGCCCCGTGAGATGTATGAGTACCAGGTCAATTTCTCTGTTCTTTCTCAGCAAGGAAATCCATTTGACTAGTTTCTTGCAGGAGTTATTGATTATTTAAGTGGAGGACATGCTGATATTATACAACATGGCAAAGAATTACATTTAGCAAGAACAACAGGGCGGTTTTGAAGTGAGGGAAGCCGCCTCGTTTTACAAAAGTTCCCCTCGTCTCCTGCCCCGCTCTAGCCCCATTCCTTGTCGCGAGGCTCGCACTCGCCCCCATTATCATCCCTAATTACATCGACTTATCATAAAATAAGTGGCCGCTTTTTCTTGCCTTAGCCAAACGGCATCAATCATCTCCCCCGTTTCACTTGGTACAGAAAAAGGCAGAAAATTTAACTTTAGAAATAAGAGGACATAATTTGCTGGTCGAAGACCATGGCAGCCCGCCTTTACTTGGCTTACAAAAGGGACAGGTTGTCCACATACTACAGGGACAGGTCGTTGGGAATTTCCCCATCCTTTCGCAAATCATTCGAGCGGCCTTATCTTGGTTATGGCTATCTTAACCCAGAAAAGAAAGGGAAATCTTGTACTATTTAAGTGCTTTTTATACTTTATTTATGTATACTATGAATCTGTTAGTTAAAAAAAAAAAAAGGAATACGTAGTGGAAGCATATATATAAATTGACACCCGTTACTGAGAAATTCTCAACCGGGACAATTTGAATAATCAAACAAATTCAAGGCACAAAATCTTCAAGGAAGAACAAGCTGTGACAAAGAAGCAAGAAAGGGATGAGAAGCAAAATGAGATGTTTCTATCATGACTCAAAAGCCAATCCTCACAGTACAAGCAACGGTAGCCTGACATATACGCATACAGAGGTTCTAACTCTTTTTAAGTCCGCTGAAGGAAACTTAACAACTCGAAATCTTACTCACGGTTCGCTAAATGAATTTTTTCGTACTTTATTTTTAAAATAGTAACATTACGTCCCTTATAAAATCAAGTTGATAAAATTGAGTTACAATTTAATTTTTTAACTACTTTTTACCTCGAATTCATCATGTAACTCACATATGATGATTTTTTTAAGAGTAAAAAGATTAGATTCCATTTGTAATTAAATGAATGACCTATTCCATATTTATTTTTGCCTCTAAAACAAGTAAGATCTGATCCAAATCATATTCATTTATCCTCTATAAAAGCGGAATCTGATTCAATTCATATTCATTTTTTACCACTACAAGGGTAAAATCTGACATTTTTGTAATTAAAAAATTATTGCATACAGACCAACGTAGTGATTTTCATGCTAAAAAGTGATTTGAATTTTGGATTAGAGCTAAATTTTGTTAACTTAAATTTTAAGGAAAGTAAAGTTAAAATTTTAAAAGTAAAAGATAAAAAAGTTTATTTAACAAAATATAGAGACGTTTCAAACGATTTTCACTTTGAAAAACGCTAACCGCCACTCCACTAGAATCCATTAACCGGCTCTGAAATTTTAAATTACTTGGACCAGTACGAGTTTGCATTGCAAGGGGACGTGGAACTACACAACACTAGGTAACCAAACCTTGCACGATATGCTATCAACTGAAAAAATTAACCTTGCAACCAAATTTAACCAATCAAATAGCTTGGTTTAAAATTTTGCTAACAGAATCTAATCTGGAGCAGATTTCCTGGCTTGTCCTGGTTGAAATTTACAGCCATGCGACTACAAAGACGGATTCCAACTTTGGTTGAACGTCTTTCCATTGGAGCAGGGTTGCCTATCCATTCAAAACTGTTGAAGAAAGAAAACCCCGAAGCGTTGTTGATTGAAAATGTGAACAATCAATCTGTCTCTTCAAGGAAGAAAAAAAAAAAAGAAGCTTATCAAATCTTGAAGATAAATACATAATAGAATAAACCCAATCCTCTCCAATATCTTAGATACACACCTTGAATTTTGTGTTTTTATGGTCGTAGTGAAATGATTATAGGTAAGCATGTCAATGGGTAGGATTTAAATTAGATCCTTTAATCCAGATCCAGACACATTAAATTTAGTTGAATCCAAATCCATATTCAGACCTATACCCTCATGGGTCTGAAAAAATAAGTCCAAAGCTACACACCCTCCTGGATCTGGGTACCCAATGGATACTGTTGTATTTTTCTAAAAAAAACTAAATTAAAAAAATATATTTATATATATGGATTTCAAAAAATATAAACATCATTCAATTTTTATTTTTCAAATAATAAAATTAATATTTAAGAAATTGAATGCAATATTAGGAACTCAATTATTTATCGACTACTTTGATTTATTTTTAAAACTTCAACTGTATCGATATCCAATCTTTCATTTATTTGTCTTTACTTATTCTCCTTTTTCTAAAAAAATTTGTACTAATTATAGTGACAACTAGGATTAACTTGAAAATTGAAAACAATCATAAAGTCTTACTGTATTCGATCCAATGACCATAGAATATTAGTATATTATTAAATAAATGAATAAATATATATAATTTAATTATATATGTGGGTCTAGGTAGGGTCTATATGGGTTTGAATTTGGATATGGATCATAAAAAATCAAATCCTACCTAGACCCATAACTCTTTTACAGAGTCTGGATTTAGATAGAGTTTAAACGTTTGATATTAAATCTAAACCTTATCCAAATATATTGGGTCTTGATTGGATTTGAATAAAATCCGATCAATTGACATGTCTAATTGTAGGTAGGACTTGAAACGAAACACAGATTTCAATCTAGCGATGGCATTCTCCTTTAAACCAAAAAATAAATAACTAAATAAAATTTATTATAATGCAAAATAACACACTGTTCAGCAATCGGAATGAAATAGGATATGCCTTTCTTTTCAATTGGGCAAAGAACAAAAATTTAAATTGGCCTTTGGCAAATCCTGCCGGCGAAGGTGCACGCATTTCTTTTTAACCAAACGAAACGTCAATCAGGCATCTTGGACCCGCGCCTCCGCTTCACATTCCCCGGACAAAGTAGCCAAAAGATGAAAACAGTAGGCATCCTCACGTTCAATGAAAGTAGACAGGGAAGAGAACTGAGAACCACCCCACCCACATATAAGTCCTGGCAAGTTAGCCTAACATTCTCTCACCTTCAAAATTTGACATAAAAAACCATCAATGATGAGAGCTTGAAGAGATTAAAAGCGTGTTGATAAAATAACATCAGCTGGATGATTTAGAATTACCTTTGGTCAAGCATAACTTTTCCTTCTTTTCTTTCCTCTCTTTTTTTTTTATTTTTATTTTAAATATACAGCAAGTCACGTGAATAAGAAAGTGGTTTTAATCATGGAAAATTACCCAAATTTTTACAAATGATTTTTCTTGAGCGTTCACGCTTGCACGCACTCACACACACACACACATATATCTAGTGTACTTCAAATAACAGCTAGGTATGCTGCAATAATCTTCCCCTAGTGCTAATATTATCTCCATTTTGCGTATATATAATTACTAAGACTGTCTCCTCCAAAAAAAAAAAAAATTGAGATTGTTCGAAGGCACTCTCGTAGCAAGGACAAAATCTCCTATTAGAAAAAGGTTATTTCAATAATAACTAGGGATGTAAATTAATCAAGTTATTTGACTCGAACTCGCGAGTAGTTTGATAAAAGGCTCAATTCAAATTTAATATTAACCGAATTCAAGTCGAGTTCGAACTATTTGACAAGGTAATCGAAACTCGAGCACTCGTTGAATCTTATTGAGTAGTGTATTTAAAATATAATTCTTAATTATTTATTGTAAATTTATAAATTTTTGCTAAAAACCTAAACTTGAAAACTCGATTGAGTTTGATTTGATCAAATTCAATCTAGAATAAGGTAAAATAAGTTTGAACTTGAACTTGACATCGACTTTGAAGAACTCAACAAGCTCGAACTTGAGCTCAAATATTTTTACTATCCAAACACGACTCGACTCGATAGCAGCACTAATCACGACATTTATAATTATGCTGCGTCCATCTATCCGAACGATTTGACCCAACCTATCGGGCAGGACTGCCATGTAATAAATCCAGGAGGACTCATTTACAATTATACGTTGCGTCCATCTACCTGTGAAAGTACACTACTCATCCGGCTGCTGGACTGCCATATGTATTGTAGGCTCCAACGACGGTTGATAGTATTTTTCTTGCCTTATAAAAAGGAGCCCAAATCCTTCTTTACATTCTCCACTGCTCGGACAAAGTTCAGAACTATTAGATAATAGTTAACAGTAGCCAACCTTCACTTCAACAATGGCAGCTTTAAGCAGCCTCTTCAAGAGAAAATCCTCAAATCCCTTTAATGGCCTTATCAGAAGTTGCAGGCTGTTCTCCACTGAAACTTTACTTGATAATTGTCCATCTTTCGCCCAGAGATTGAGAGATCTGCCCAAAGATTTTCCAGGGACCAGCATCAGAAAAGAGGCTTCTCAGGTAAAATTCCTTTCTCCTGCCATAAGTTTCTTGGTTCTTTTCTTCTGTTAGCATCCGTTTAACTTTCATTCAGGGGCTTTGCTTCAGCTTTAGTTAGTTGAACAGTTTCAGAACTTTATCTCTTTACTCCATTTCCGGGCAATCAGTAGTGGTGATTAACTCGAATGGATCACAAACTAAAAGCTCAAACAACTCATCATTTACCATGTTCAAAATTTTTTTTCTTCTTTCTTTAATCACATCATTTTTTCTAATCATTTACGTACATGGTTTTCATTGTGCTCTTGGCTTTCTGGACAGCTAAAGTGGTAGTTAGTTCACTACTTCCAAAAAGTACTTACACAGCATCACGTACGCATATTCGAGTTCATGTTTCTTAATTTTCATGTGTGCACCTTGGAAAAATGTTTCAAACCTATTTTTGGGTGGCAGATTGATCGATGTATTATATGCCATCCTCTATTAATTCATGAATCCTTCATTGTGGAAAGGAAAATCACAGATTACTATTAACCAATAGTTTTAAAAATTATATAGGTATTTTAATGCTTATTTTTACACATTTTTATCAAGTAATGCTTAAGATAGTTTTATACGCATCTATCATTAATGGGATCTTTATGGAAATTTTTTTTTTTTTTGGTTTAGTTAATAAAATATAAAAGGTCTGTACTCTGTACTAGATGCCATGTCATTAGTCATTATGGGACATGGGACATAATAATTAAAATAATCTTTTGGTTGTCGGGATTAACATATAATTAGCACATACCCACTTGTGCTAATTTAAAGGTTGTGTTAGTGGATTATATATTTTTTTAATAGCTTAGGTTGGGTCTTTAATAGGGATAGTTTCTCACATAAGGATGGATTTCACAATTAAATTAAGTCCATACTATTATTTGTTTATACCACTGACAGAGACGTTTATGGTTCATGAATGTCATGATTAAATACAAACCAGTGGACATCAAAAAAATCTACAGACTAGTGGTGTTTCACTTTTTATTGCACGCTTCCACAATTTATATTGGAATTTGGAAGGAAGGAAGGGGGAAAAGCTAAAACAGATAGATTATTTCAATTGCGATCGCTTTTTCTTCAATTAAATCAGATACAAGCTTTAATTTTCAGTTATGCATATGTTTTGCGTAATATGGCCTTTTTTTTTATTACCCCACAAAAAAAAAAAAAAAAAAGTTACTACAAAGAGTTTGCTCTTTGATTTTGACTTTCAGGGCACTTCATTCCTTTGCAAGTTCCATACAAGATTTTGGAATGGATCTAACTGTTGTGTGTCAAATTGTCTCTGTCTCAGCTGATTGGGAGAACACCAATTGTTTATCTGAACAGAGTTACAGAAGGCTGTGGTGCTTACATAGCGGCTAAGCAAGAAATGTTTCAGCCAACTGCAAGCATTAAAGACAGGCAACCAGCTAGTTTCTCAATTTCCAGGTTTTCGCCTTTTATGAGTTCATCTTATCAACTGCTGAAATCTGCCTTGCGTTTTTCTTCAGACCAGCATTTGCTATGATCGCCGATGCAGAAAAGAAAGGCTTGATCTCACCTGGAGAGGTTAGATAAAGAAAAATTGTTCACGTATTATTTTCGTTGTAATTGATATATGTGACTCTTTGTGTGGTTCTTTATGGCTTGTCTGTTGATCTTGACATTCAGACAACACTGATTGAGCCCACATCCGGAAATATGGGGATTAGTATGGCATTTATAGCAGCCTTGAAAGGTTACAAGATGGTTTTGACAATGCCCTCTTATACCAGCTTAGAGAGAAGAGTGACTATGAGAACATTTGGAGCTGAGTTAATCCTCACGGACCCAACCAAAGGCATGGGAGGAACAGTTAAGAAAGCTTACCAGCTGTTGGAGAAGACTCCCAATGCTTTTATGCTTCAACAATTTTCTAATCCTGCAAATACCCAGGTTTATTACATATTCATCGCGTACCCTTTTTTTTTTTTTTTTTTGGTTCATTTTTCCTGAATTGCTTGTTTGTTGGTAGAGAATGCTATTTCAATTGCCATGCTTTACCCATCTCTCGACTGAAACAGGTGCATTTTGAGACAACTGGTCCTGAGATATGGGAGGACACGAACGGTAAAGTTGACATATTTGTCATGGGAATTGGAAGTGGAGGTACTGTCTCTGGTGTTGGCCAGTATCTCAAGTCCAAAAATCCTGATGTCAAGGTAAAAACATAGACCTTTCTAAGTACCCTCTGGTTCAAATAAATCCTTAATTCCCAACTATCTGCTTTCGTAGATATACGGAGTCGAGCCTACTGAAAGCAATGTCTTGAATGGCGGCAAACCAGGTAATGGTCCTGTGTATATACTTTTAATCAAATTTACCATTTATTTCTTCTGTTGCCTCAGTCATCCCAGATAAAGTAGTATTATTTTGTCCTCTTGATTGGTTTGCAATGATGCCAGCTGTAAAATTCTAATGCAATCTTCATCTGGCATCTTGGCAACTGAATATGATATCCATACACAATCCAAAGTCAGCTTGTTTGAAACTTTGTATGTAGGTCCTCATCATATCACTGGTAATGGGGTTGGATTCAAACCTGATATCCTTGACATGGATGTAATGGAACAAGTTCTCATGGTGAGCACAGTGCCCTTAAGTCGGTTCATACTATTTCATCTTTCCCTCATTCAGCCAGGATGAGTCTCAAAATTGCTGTTCTATTGTTGCAGGTGTCCAGTGAAGAAGCCGTAATCATGGCTAGAGAGTTGGCATTGAAGGAAGGGCTTATGGTAATATTTCATCTAAACTATTTCTTTTCACCGCGAATCTTAGTTGCCAGGGACATTTTGGTGGCGATACGCATACGTAATCTCATCTCACTTGCGATAAACTTCTGGTTGATGTAGGTTGGGATATCATCAGGGGCGAATACCGTTGCAGCACTACAGCTTGCACAGAAACCAGAAAACAAAGGCAAACTCATTGTGGTATGAAGAAGATCATTAAACTCTGGTCTTAATTTGTTGCCATCATTGTTCTCTCTTTTTTTGACTTAAACCCGAGTTTTATTTTCCTTGTCTATGAATCGTTTGCTTTGTCTGAATTTCAGACCGTACATCCAAGTTTCGGAGAGCGTTACCTGTCATCTGTCCTGTTTGAGGAGCTCAGGAAAGAGGCTGAAAATATGCAACCTGTTCCAGTTGATTAATGTTCCACGTTACAGTCTCTTGTAGCAGATATCCTGCAGATATAGGTTCCAGTCTTCGGGTTTATATTTATGAACCAAAACACAATTACTACACAGTTCTTGCAGCTCATCCATTTGTGAACTTCAAAATCTAGTACTGATACACTAGGAGCCTTTTGAGGTTTTTTTTTTTTTTTTTTTTTGTTTAAAACATTTTCGAAATTTTATTCATGAATTGTAATCATCAAGATATGATGTATTTTTGCTGCATGAATCTGCTTGCAATATTTCGTGGTGTTAAAATATATGAACAATAAAAGTGAAAAGGGTGAGAATGTGCTAATTCGGGCTCTAGTCTCCTCTCTTTTGGGCTTGTCCCATGGTGATTTTTTATTTTTTATTTTTTATTTTTTATTTTTATCAAGTGGCAATTGGCTACTCCCAGTTTACCACCCTGATTTTGCTAATTTTTGACATGAAATCTCCACGTTCGAAGTTGGACAATTTAAAATGGTTGAGAATCAAAATTGCCAAACAAAATGACGTGAGATTACCTTAACATTTATTGAGCAGGCACTTTAACATTTATTGAAAAGCCCTTTATATCTTGCTAGTATCATGAACGAACCTATCTCCTCCATCATCAAATTATACCTAGTTCTCCCTTTTGCTCCACCACCTCCTCCGCCATTATCCACCGGAATGGTGGATTCACGGTGGAGTGCATCTTCTTTTATCGAGAAAGGGTAAGAACGGTTGTATTGATAATTGTTCCCGAAAGATATAACATTTATCAATGACGTGTTATTTATTTATAACTATTTATACAATTTCGTAACAGAGATATAAATATCATGCATAGGATCCATATGAATACTGATCCAATATCATATTGTTATTTTGAAATTGTACACGTATTTAACATTGAGTCACACGACCTATTGAAACGGTAGTACATCGTTGACAATCGTTCTTGGTAGTTTTGAAAATATTTTAGTTTTTGGCCCCATTGAATCATAAAGTAAATCAAGCTATTTTACTTCATCTTTTATTTTACTTGATCCCTACAGATTCAAGGCAATATTCTTTAGGCGATACAAGTCTTGAGACACAGATTGTTTGGAATTAAAAGAGTCATTGAAATAGTGAACTTCGAGATTGTTTGGAATTTAGAAGAGTTATTGAAAGAATGAACTTTCTCAATGTGAGATACGCAGAAACGAGTATTTGGACCCATGCTATAAACGGGTTTACATTTCAAAGCGTAACAATAACAAAAATTTATTTTTTATACTAAATTAAAATCTAAAAAACTTTTAAGAAGTATTTTTTGTATCCAAATTTATGAAAATGAATTATATAGAAAAAAGTATAAAAAATGGTTTAGTAGAATGTGTTAATTATTTTCAACACCGGGTTAATTTTTAACTATAAGTTACATGTTTCGATCCCTCAAAATAAAAAAAGGTATTATGGGATCACAAGAAAAATTTATATAGATTTACCTTAATGAATAATTTCAAGTCACATTTCATTTATATATTATAGGTCAATATCTAATAATATCATGCATAAAATAATTCGATCCGTCAAAAATTTATACAAAGGCAAATCCTACACCTGTGTATTAATAACAGCACCAAATTGGAATTCTTGGAAGCTAGTTATAAGATAAAGACCATTACTGCGTGATTAAAAGCAGTGCATACAGAAGATACAATTTAATTAAGAACGGGACAGCAAATATGACAAGTTCCGACCTTAGCTCAGTTGGCAGAGCGGAGGACTGTAGTTTGATAGCTGTCATCCTTAGGTCGCTGGTTCGAATCCGGCAGGTCGGATGTTTTTGCCATTTTTTCCCTTTTACCATTTTTGCTCTTCCCATCTTGAATAATAGAAAGTTAATCTAATGGCTTAATTTTGCTACTTTAGCATTGCACGTAGAAAGTTTATTAATCCAATGGCTTAATTTTGCTTGTTTTTCCTTCTTCCCTATCTTTTTCCTTTTTCCTTTTTTTCTCCCTATCTTGAATAATAGAAAGTTAATCCAATGGCATAATTTTGATACTTTAGCATTGCACGTAGAAAGTTAATTAATCCAATGGCTTAATTTTGCTACTTCAGCACTGCATGTAGAAAGTTAATACTATGGCTTGATTTTAGTACTTTAGCATTGCATGAAAAACTATAATCTTGTTTTACCTTAGTAGCTATTTTTTTCCCTCCCTACTTCAAATAATAGAAAGTTAATCCTATGGCTTAATTTATGTACTTTAGCTTTGCATGTAATGCCATAATCTGGTTTTACCTTAGTAGCAGTCCCCACGTAACAAGTAATTTGTATTTGATCACGTTTCCAATTTCATTTTTGATAGAATTTGATTGGTTACCACTTACCTTTTTGCAAAGTTTTTTCTTTTTTTGGAAACTAAAGTTGGCCATTGCCATCATGGTCTGCACCTCAACTCTTAGTTGCTTGAGGACCAATGGCATTGCTGCAAGGGAAGTTCCAGTTGCTCCCTGTTGAAATAATTGTCGTTTTGCAAACTTAGAAGATATGGCACAGTTAATTATGTTATCACGTTGACAATGTGATGATTGGAATAAAATCCTTTGCCAACTTATAATACCATAAATGCACACTAATCTTACTTTATTAAGCAAGTTAGTAAATAATGCTCATATCGTTATGGTCTTGATAGTGATATGAACTTATTCAACACAAAAAAGGTATCTTCAAATCAATTTTTTTTATGTAATTTAATTTTAATAGAAGATAAGATAATTAGAAAAACAAAGTGCAATTTTTCGTAGTTGATGAAAACTGTACAAGTGCCTCATGAGCCTATGAGATAATTTGAGTTTCTCTTTGCTACATTCCAAAAGTTTCCTTCATCTTTCTATGGACCAATTTCATAGTAGTTAGTTTAATTTACACATTGGACATGAATTCCACTTTTGCCAAATCTTTAAAACATTTTTCTACCCCTTTTTCTTTTTACTTCTTAACCTCCACTTCTTGTTAAAGCGAGGCGAAAAAGAGAGAGGAACAGTTGAATATATAAGATGAAGAGTTGTAATGGAGTTAGGATGGTAGTTGAGTAGATGGGGGAAGGATCAACTATGATGAAACTTCATTCCAAGGCAATTTATAAACATAATTTACCATTCGTAAGGGAATCAGAGCACAATACAATTCAATTGCTATAGCATCGGAAAAGAAAGAGAAGACAACTTTTTCTTATTCAAAATATAGGTTATTTTTCTCAGAGTCCTTTAAAGAAACTAAATAATCGAAAGTATACAACGATCTAAGGCTGCAAAACGAACCGAGCCACTCTCGAGTCGAAATCGAGCTCAAAATATTAAGATCGTTAGCTTGCGAGCCGGCTTATTAAGATTTAATTTTTTTTATTTTAATAGTAAAATTACATATATATCCTTAATATTTTATTATTTATGAAGAAAATAATATTATTTTATTTATTTTTTTAAAAAATAAAATAATTATTTTTTATTTTTTTCGAGCTTGAGCTTTAAATTGTTAACTCGTCGAGCTCGAGTTCAATAAAATTAAGTCAAGACTCGGCTCGATTAGGCCAAAACTCGACTCAACTCGGCTCGTTTGCAACCCTACAACGATCGTGTACTTGGATTTCATAAATCAATAGAACAAACAATTGAAACTACCAAAGTGATGATGTAATTCCAATTTATTGATTTAAATCCATATTCATTTTTATACAACAAAGAAGCACTTAACCAAATCGAAACAAAATGGCAATACCTTTAATCCTCCCTCTCATAAAAACCAATATTGGTTTGCCTTATGTTGCATATTTATCAAAGCAAATTACTCGGATAGCTACTAAATTTTTCGAATAGTCGAGTTTGGTTACTTAATATTAATGGTATGTTTTACCCCATTGATTTATCAAGAGTGTAAATTTAGGGCTATTTCGTCTGATTTCACTATTAACTCTACCAGATCTAGTTATTAATAGTATGTCTCTTGAATCGTGTAGACCTTTAGGTTTGGTAGAGTTAACAGTGGAATTAGATGAAATGACCTAAAATTTGCACTTTTGATAACTTAGTGGATAAAAACATATTATTAATAGTTGAGTGATCAAATCTTAACTATTCAAGAAGTTTAGTAGCTATCCAGATAATTTGCTATATTTATTACCATAACATGGCATATGGTATTTGTTGGTTAAAAGGTAATGATGAGGTTTGCAAATTATGTGGGCATTTCCGCAAATATTTACTAACTATTTAAGTATTCTAACCACGATTAAAACTAAAGCCCACCCCAAATTCCCAATTGCTACCCCAGCAAAAACTTGTTGATGAAAAGACAAAGAAAAAAAATAAAAAAGAAAACAAAGTAAAGAATTTACGGTGAGAATCCCTGTTACCCATATGTAAAGTAACTAGGATTTGCATGGGAGGGGTGTTTGTTACCCAATGTAAAGTAACTAAGGTTTGCTTAAGAGGGTTTTTTTTTAAAAAAAAAATAAAATTTTAACAGCTTTATCTATAGAAACCCTCTAAAAAATATTTCAAAAATTTAAAATACACACATCAAAAATATCCCAAAACACAAAATTTTTTTTTTGCCTTTCTTCTTCCCCCTCTTTCCTAGCACGTTTGCTAGCATCTCTTCTAGTGCCACCCTCTCTCCTAACCTTTTTTCCTTCATCTCCCTTTCCCCAGCACACCATTCCCCTCTTTCTTTTTTCCCCTACCCCCGTGACCTCTGGTTGAATGGAAGAGGAGAGGAGGAAAAGGGAAAAGAAGAAAAAGAAGAGGGAGTGAGAGAGAGAAGGAAAAAAAGAGGCAATAGCAACTAGCATGGTGGCAGTGAGGGAGAAGGGAGAATAAAAACCAGGTGTGAGAGGAGGAAGAAGAGAGAGGAAAGAAAGAAAAAGAAAAGGAAAAAAAAGAAAGTTTTTTAAGTTTTTCAAACCCTAAATACACAAAAAATTTTCAATAATTTCTACAGTAAGTTGCGATAAAATTTTATACAAACATCCAAATAACATACTTTCTAAATTGACCCTAAAGGCCACATTTTGCATTTAGGGCTCACTCTCACAAGCAATGTCATGTGAAAAATATTTTAGAAAGTGGGAGGGAGAAACAACTAAATAAGTGTGTTAATGGCCAAATCAATAGAAGCTATAGAAGATTGGAACAACAAATGAGAAATTTGTGAAGTTGACAAAAATTGACAAATTAAACTTGTTTAGAAAAGGGTAAATTGCTCAAATACCTAAGAGAATTCAAGTTTTTAGATTTTTCCTAAAACTCTTAACTACATTTACCTCAAATACTGATAAGAGAATTCAAAATTTTCAAAATCGGCTTTCAATTGTGAAGTCGGCAAATTAGACTTGTTTAGAAAAGGGTACCTCAAACACTTATAGGAGAATTCAAAAAATTTTAAAAATTTTCCTTTGAACTTTTTAGTATAGGTTGGGAGTTTGGAATGCAGAGTAGAGATACATAAGCTTGTAGGAGAGAGTTAGGCTCTAAGAATTTAAGGAGAAAATAAAAAGGAAAAAAACAAATGAAAAGAATAATGAAAGCACAAAGAAATACATACAAACAACAAAGAAAATATGACAAACACCAATATGATATATCGAGATAATCATGCATGTTATACCAATTCATAAAATGTCAAAAAAGAAGTAATTACAAAAATAATCCTATCTGTGTATGATGAAGAGTTCAACAGATAAAGTGAGACGAATTTTCGTTAAAGTGGTAATCAAATCATAACTCACCATTTTGTGGCTCGAGCATAAATTACCTTTAGAGAAAGAAACAGAAACTGATTTTTTTTTTTCATGTTAGTGAAGTATCATTAATCAATGAAAGAAATAATTGAAATTACCAAACTCACAGTCTAATTTTAGTTTATCCCCTTATCAATTTAGATCCACATAATTATTCTATTTCCGGTATAAAATATCACAAATCGAAGACATGCATAAGAAAGAAAAATAGTAAATTGATCAAAGTAATCATATTATGTGGAAACAAACAAATGGGTATTATTATTCACTTTATCCACTATACTTTCCCGAATTATGAAAATTTACCAATTACATCGAAATTTTACAAAAGGAGAAAATATAAATAAGAAATATCGATCTCGAATTTGAGTGACCAGCACTTAAACCGAAAAAAAAAAAGAAAAGTAAAATTCAATTTAACCAATTACTCTGACCACGGTTAGAATTGAAACCACCCAATTCCCAAAGTTGTCTGGTCGAGGAAAAGACAAAAGGCAGAAAAAATATTAAGAAAAGGAAAAAGATTTACAGAGAGAGAGAGAGAGAAAAAATATTTATTACCCCTCCCCGCGGCCCCATATATAAATAACCAATATATCAGCTTGGCTTTTTATTCGGGGCTTTCTCTCTACTAGAAAAAACAATTGCGTGTGTAAAAATTTTTCGAGGAGAGAGAGAGAGAGCAGAAAAAGGGGGGAAAAATAAAGGAAAAACGGCTGAGTGGAGTGTGTGTAGTGTGTGCGAGTCAAATCAGTAGATTCCGGCGACGTCGGGGGTGACTTTTCGCCGGCTACAGGATCGATCTGTAACTGGCCCCACAATTCCCGCCTTGAACCAGCCCCACGCCAGACCCTACTCCCAGCTTCACATCTATCTTCTTCATTTCTCAGCAATATTTTGGCTCTATTAAAATTGTAATTTTTTTTTTTTGGTTTTCAAATCTAGAGAGAGAAAAAATTTAAACAGCAAAAAAAGGGGGTGGCGGGTGCTTTATTATAGATACAGGGCATTTGTATCTATATCCCTTGTGGGACAGAGGTACGTCAATTTTTACGTTGAGATCGGACTCGAGAAAAAAGGGAAGGCTGCGCTTAAACGACATCTGATTTTTTTTTTCCTTCTTTTCCTTTTTTATATTTTGTTTGAAAACCTGCGCGCCTGAAATTTTGTTGGAGGGTTTTGGTTGGGCCTTTTGGTTTTCTTGGGCTGAATGAGAAATATTTTTGGGGGGTTTTTAATTTTTAACGGTTGTATGTTAATTTTTTTTGGGGGAAAAAGTTGAGATTTCTGCATGCAATCTGGGTGTGGTGGGGCCCAGCAGGGCAGTGGGCATGGGCGGAGTGCGGCGGTGTCGCCTGCTTCCTCCTCTTCTGGGGTGTCGACGTCTCAGCTGGGACTTGACCAGCAGCAACAGCAGCAGCAGCAGCAAAGGCAGGTTAGGGTTTTACATGCTTAATACTGGATTTTTTTATTTTCACATTTTTCTGTTAGTGATTTTGGGTTTTTGGTTTCTGTAATTAGCACTTTTCAGCTGGTTGGTTTTAGGTGTGAGTTGCAAAATTTGTACTGATGTTGTAATCAAATTTCATATTAGTCATTGATTGGCTTCAGGGATTTGATAGAATAGTGTTGATGTGTTTGACGATATGCTTTCCTCCCCCCTTCCCTATGGTTCCTGTTACAAATATGGTGGATTAGAAACATTGGATCTGAATTCAAGGGGGATAAGCTGTTATAGTCCTCGTTTAGCTAGCTTGGAAGTTATTGGTTGCTGGTAGTTGAGTTTGATCGTTTTTGACTTGGAAGTTTCAGACGCAGTGTTGATAACAGCAATGACCAAGGGTATAAATGAGGCACCTACACTTTTTTGTGTGCATATGTGTTTGCTTATGTTGAATAATGTACAAGTTTGCCTGGTTTCTTTTTTTTGTTTAGAAGACTGATTGTAATTTTCAAGGGGGTCCCAAAGGTATGCTTTTGCAGTATTAGTTCTGTGTCAAAGGTAAGGTTTGCATGAATGTGGGTTTTACTGGGATTTGTTTTGCCTAGCTAGGTAGTGGTGGAGCTTTTACCATCATTGAGTTCCAAACTCTTGGGATTTGACGAGAGGCGCTCTGATATTGTTAACTAACAGTGTTTTTGTTCAATTTAGTGTTGGGTTCTGATGTGCATGTGATGATGTAGCATTTCGTCCATTTGTGTCTTTCCAGGGTGCCTCCTTTAACATCAATGATTGTCTTATTTCAGTGCTCAGTTTGGAGGATTTCCACATTTGATCATGTTTAATGTGAAATAGACCCATTAGGGACAAATTACATGCAGGACAAATTACACACTGGACGAATTAATATTTAAGATGAAATCATGTGGTATCTAGTAAAAAAATTCCAGGAACTAATAGATGTATTGTCTTTAAAGTGATATAGATTCATTGAACGTGAATTACAGACAAGAAAAAATTCTTTTGGATGAAAAAATTACAGGAGAAGTAGTGAAGTCAGCACTTTTTGGATGATCTCTGCTTGGGACTTATTATACAGTTTTGACTGGTCATTTCATCAACTTTGTGGTTATGGTATTCTATTGAACTTTCCTAATTTTATTGGTTTACTGCAGATGGATATTCTTTTTTCTCTTGGCGTTCTTGTTTTCTCAACGTAGGTTTGTGTCTATGAAGTGCAATTTCATTAACTTGGAAAGTGCAAAAATTAATGAAGTGACTATTACAACAGAACTTCTGTTATTGTTATTTGTCTTGTAGCGTCTGAATTTTATTAATTCCTTTTTGAATTTTGATCTCTAGAATTTCTGTCTATCAAATAGCTTCTTCTTTGTATTATAAACTTTGAACTGTGCCTGTTTCTTCTTGAACCATTGGTGGTTAATTGGCTCTTTTGAGAGACATTCATGTATGCATGGTTTTTTGAGACATTTTTTATGCAGTCCTTACAACAGCAGTTCCTTAGAAGACCTGAAGGGAATGACCCCATTTTAGCCTATCAGGCTGGAAGTATCCATGGAGTGATGGGAGGAGGCAACTTTGCTGTGCCTTCAGGCTCCATGCAGTTGCCTCAACAGCCTAGGAAGTTTATGGATCTTGGCCAACAGCAAATCCCTTCCAGTGGCCGAGAGGAGGGTCAAGGTAGGAGTCAGGCCTTTGAGCAACACTTACTGAACCCAGTGCATCATGCTTACTATGCTTTCCAGGCAGCCCAGCAGAAATCACCTCTAGGAATGCAGCCTCAACAGCAAA
This sequence comes from Coffea eugenioides, assembly GCF_003713205.1. Lineage (NCBI taxonomy): Eukaryota > Viridiplantae > Streptophyta > Magnoliopsida > Gentianales > Rubiaceae > Coffea > Coffea eugenioides. The sequence continues at coordinate 78,480,683 of NC_040036.1, forward strand.
TGAAAATGGGGATGTTCAGCCCTCCTAGCAAGGATCAAGAAATGCGGATGGCAAATATGAAGATGCAGGAGCTCATTTCTGCACAGGCGGCTAATCAGCCTTCGGCATCATCTTCAAAAAAATCAGTCGAGCATGTAACTCGTGGTGGTGAGACTCAAGGGGACCATGCTAAACAGCATCTACCAGATCAAAGGGCTGATTCAGAGTCTCCTAACCAGCCAAAATTACTTGGCCAAGCAGTGCCGGTGAAGCCCATGCCTGCACCACAATCTCAACAAAATTTTCAGAACATGGCAAACAATCCTAATGTTATGGCTGCACAAATGCAGGCCTTGGCCCTTGAGCGTAATATTGACCTTTCAAATCCTGCAAATGCAAATCTGATTGCACAATTTCTCATGCAGTCTCGTATGATTTCACAGCAAAAAGCAAATGAAAGCAATGCTGTCGTACAGGCTTCATCTCTTCATGTGCAAAAACAGCCAGTTAATTCACCAACGGTGGCCAATGAAAGTTCTCCTCGTGGTAACACATCAAGTGATGCATCTGCGCAGTCTGGCTCGGTCAAAGCTAGATACCCTTCTTCATCTGCTTCTCCCAGTTCAGCTCCCAGTGCAGCTGTGGTAGGTAACTCCAGTAATGTCCCATTGCAGCAGTTTTCCCTTCATGGAAGAGACAGCCAGTTACCTCCAAGACAGCCAAATACAATTGCCAATGGAATGCCTCCGATGCCTCCCTCAAACTCACCTTTGAACTTAAAGCAGGGATTGGATAATGCATTACTGGCCAAAGGTGCACAGATCGGGCCAGAAACTTTGCAGATGCAATACGGAAGGCAGCCAAATCGATCTTCTTCACAATCTATGGCTTCATCGAATGATGGGATCCTGGGAAATACCTCTACTTCTCAGGATGGAACAGGAGCCAAGATGCAGCAACAGAACCTAGGGTTTACAAAGCAGCAACTGCATGTTCTCAAAGCACAAATACTTGCTTTCAGGCGCCTTAAGGTTTGTGTATTTTGTAAGCATGCTATGCATTTTATACTTTTCTTGTTAGGCTGCATTAACATGCTTTTGAGGTATCTTTTTCCTGCTTACAGAAAGGAGATGGATCTCTGCCACGAGAATTACTCCAAGCTATTGCACCACCACCACTGGAGATGCAGATGCAGCAGATGCTTCTTCCTGCTGGAGCTCTTAATCCAGAAAGATCTGCTGTTAAAAATGTAGAAGAGCATGAGAGGCAGTTTCAGTTGGGTGACAAGGCTACTCAGCAGGCAACCAATGGTGATGGACGACACAGATTAAAGGATGAAGCTGCAGGAGATGAGAGTGCAACTGCACCTGCAGTTAATGTGCAAAATCTGGCAGTGCCAGTGAAGGAACCTACACCTATGGTCTCTGTTCGGAAAGAGGAGCAGCAAACTACTGGATCTTCTGGTAAATCTGAGCCAGAAGTTGAACGTGCAAATCAGAAATTTCCTATCAGAAATGAATTTGCAGCAGAGAGGGGCAAAGCAGTTACCTCACAGGCAGCTATTCCTGATACAGCACCCGCAAAAAAACCTGTACAAGGAAATGTCACTCAACCTAAAGATGTTGGTTCAACTAGAAAGTATCATGGACCACTGTTTGATTTTCCTGTCTTTACTCGGAAACATGATTCTTTTGGGTCATCGTTGATGATGAACAACAATAATAACCTTACTCTTGCTTATGACATCAAGGATCTTCTTGCTGAGGAAGGCATGGAAATTTTCAGAAAGAAGAGGGAAGAAAATATTAGGAAGATTGGTGATATACTGGCTGTAAATTTGGAGAGGAAAAGAATCAGGCCAGATCTTGTTTTACGTTTGCAAATAGAAGAGAAAAAACTTCAACTGGCGGATGTTCAGGCTCGCTTGAGAGATGAGATTGAGCAACAGCAGCAAGATATAATGGCAATGCCTGAGAGGCCGTATAGGAAGTTTGTTCGGCTTTGTGAGCGCCAACGACAGGAACTTGCTAGGCAAGTTCAGGCCTCACAGAAGGCCTTGAGAGAAAAGCAACTGAAGTCCATTTTTCAGTGGCGTAAGAAACTCCTTGAGGCGCACTGGGCCATTCGTGATGCTCGAACTGCACGTAACAGGGGAGTTGCTAAATATCATGAGAGGATGTTGAGGGAGTTCTCGAAGAGAAAGGATGATGATCGCAATAAAAGGATGGAGGCTTTGAAGAATAACGATGTTGAGAGATACAGGGAGATGTTGCTTGAGCAACAGACTAGTATCCCTGGCGATGCTGCAGAGAGATATGCGGTTCTCTCATCGTTTTTATCTCAGACAGAAGAGTATCTTCACAGACTGGGAGGTAAAATTACTGCTGCAAAAAATCAACAGGAGGTGGAAGAGGCTGCTAATGCTGCTGCAGTTGCTGCTCGAGCTCAGGTAAACCATCTTCTGACTCTTGCAACTTTGCCATCCTCTCATCCCCCCAATCCCCCCCCCAAAAAAAAAAAGAAAAGAAAAGAGAAACAAAGGAAGGAAAGAAAAAAAGAGTAGAAAGGGAAGAAAGACTGAAGAAACAGGTTAAGGGTGAGTTGCTTGTCTTTGGCTTTGTATCTCTATGAGTCCTTTGAAGTGGTACATCATTGGCTTTCAACACTATACTTATTGGCAGAACAGAAGGAGAAGTCCACTTTTGAATATAAGGAAAGTTGTTTGTCAATGTGACTGGAAGAAGGGAAAAAAAGGGAAGTCATTCCTTTAAACGGAGAGAATTAAAGTCAAAGTTGGTAGTCATTTGGATGAGTGAGCAATCACCTTTTCATGCTAATTCCTGCAAATTAGCTGGACATAAAAAGGAGGAAATATTTTCCTCCAAGAAAGTCTTTTGTCAACTTTCTCATGAACCAGATGTTTAAGAAGAAAAAACAACTGATTTTCTTGACTTTATACCATGTTCCCTTCATTGAAACTGTATCAGAAATAAACTGTTGGGAGTGGAGGGACCTATTTGTACATTAACTACCCCTTTTCTGTGATTATCGCTCTATTCATGTCATGTGATATGCTAATTTGGTTGATTTTAGTAATTTTGTCTACCCACTTTTTTCTCACATTGTATGTACTTGGATTGGTTTCTTAGTCGTCACTGACATGTGCTTCTGGATGAAAAGGGTCTCTCTGAAGAAGAAGTAAGATCTGCAGCAGCCTGTGCCAGGGAGGAAGTAATGATCAGGAATCGGTTCTCTGAGATGAATGCCCCGAGGGATAGCTCATCTGTCAACAAGTGAGTTTGTTTTTTATCTGATTAGGTTGTGCATTGGCATTTATGTTGTATGGACAATTGTAGCAGTTTTTGCAGTTTCTGGATATGATTTCAGTGTCGTTACAATTGAAGCCTCTTTTGTACTTCCTGGATATGAATTTAGCAGTACTAATTTGTGTTTGGGCTGCATTGTACTGAATGCATCTGTCATTTGATTCTGATTTCAACTGTAGTTTATCTGCAGATTCTTACTTGCAAATGGCAAGAGATTCTAGTGTTTTTACTTGTTCAATGGTTTTGGAGGGTACTGTGAAATTTTCTTGTACTTCCCAATATAGGTGCATAGTGTGTCATTTTTCGTTCTTTTGCACCAGGTACTATAATCTTGCACATGCTGTGAATGAAAGGGTTATTAGGCAGCCTTCAATGTTGCGAGCTGGAACTCTACGAGACTATCAGCTTGTAAGTTGCAATATCTTCAATATTCATACAGTGCTGACATTCTTCTCAAAAACTGGATGCTCAAGTTGATTATCGTGTTCAATTCTTTAAATAATGCAGGTTGGCTTGCAGTGGATGCTTTCTTTGTACAACAATAAACTTAATGGAATTTTGGCAGATGAGATGGGTCTTGGAAAGACAGTGCAGGTGACTGGCTATTGTATAAATATGTTGGTGGTTCAGAATTTTTTGGTTATAATTTTTTTTTTGGGAGCAAGGAAAAAGAATTTTGCTGATCATTACTTTGTGGCCTTCTGTCATATTTGGTTTATGCTATGGTTCCCTTTATTGTTGAATTTGTATACCAGATAATTGGAGTACTCCTTTTATCTTTTTCTCTTTCGATTTTTCGCCTGTAGGTTATGTCATTAATTGCCTATCTCATGGAGTTCAAAGGAAATTATGGCCCACACCTTATTGTAGTTCCGAATGCTGTTCTCGTTAACTGGAAGGTTGGCTTTCTTTTAATTACCCTTACATCCTTGTTTGGAGTTGTAAAGTTTTTTATTTATCTAATTTAGCTTGTATTTTAGAGTGAACTTCACAATTGGCTTCCAAATGTGAGCTGTATTTATTATGTTGGTGGAAAGGACCAACGATCAAAATTGTTTTCTCAAGTAAGTCAGGCTGTTGAGTTTGCATCTTTTATATTCTTGCTTCCATCATTCACATTTATCAGTTCCCTGAACTTCGTGATATTTCATTCAGGAGGTTTCTGCAATGAAATTTAATGTGCTTGTGACTACCTATGAGTTTATTATGTATGATCGCTCAAAACTTTCTAAAGTGGATTGGAAGTATATCATAATTGACGAAGCACAACGAATGAAGGACAGGGAGTCAGTTCTAGCTCGTGATCTTGATAGGTATCGCTGCCAAAGACGCTTGCTTCTGACAGGGACACCTTTGCAGGTTGGTTAAGGCTATTAATTGTTTATATTGTCATTTTTGTGGAACAAGAATCTCATTGTAGTTGTTCTTCTTTAATTCTTAAAGGAGTAAGATTTTTAACTTATAAATGATTGTTTTCAGCTGTCTTATGGTCCTCAATATTATTAGTTTTCTTCCAGCGGGGCTGGCAGGTGGAAGGCTAAGTATGAATCCAAAGGAATAAAAAAGTACCTGTGATGAACTCATTCATTCTTCAGTGTGCCTGTTGCTCAAATGATTTAAATACCTTTTTGCTTTTGATTTTAGAAAAAGCTACTTTATGTTCTCAAGTACTTAAAATATGCTTTTAGCATTTTTGGAGGCAAAATAGCTGAAGATCAAAAGCAACAGAACAGACGCTTCTGATTTTCTGATCTGCTTCTAATAATCAGAAACAATTGAGAACTTGCCCAATATGTTTGCTTTTCATTTTATTTTTTCCTGGTAAATTTGTGATATTACTCAAAAACCCGTTTTTTAAAGATTTTATGAGTAAAAGCTTAGTTGAATGTTTGTGCAATAGCATGGTATATAACATGTTTTAGAGATTACTAGCCAAGTTAGTGGTTTTCTTATTTAATATAAGGATCATTTCTACAAAAAGAAAGGTTAAGAAGCAGGTTGTTATGAACTATTTTTAGAGTTACCTATTGACTAAACCATGATGCACTTTTATTTGTTTCTTTGTCTTGGGGTCCTTATAATCTAATCAGGCTCCATGAAGACTAATTATTTCTGGAACAGTACTCTGTATGGTGACTGTCCAATTACATAAAATTGCAATCTTAGGGTGAAAACACAATGGTAAATGTTTTCTAATGCCACTTTTAATTTAAGTCATTAATTGCTCAGGCTGGCATGCATATCTGGTTAATATATCAACTGATTTTGCCATATGGATGCATAAATAACGAAACATGCAGATTTGTATACTTCGCACATCCTTTGCACATTTCATGTGTGGGATGTCACTATTTAGTGCAACTTTGGCTTCTCCTCCTATATCTGTAAGATGCTAAGAAAGAATCTCAGAAGGAAATGAGGAAGGCAAAGCCAAAGAAAAACAATGAGACGTAGCATAGAACAAAGAAAAAGTCATAACAGATTTGGATGATGCTTCTTACTTTATTTTTTACTCTCCTTTTACTCTTTTAGAGTTACATGAAATATAATTGATTTTTATCTTCTTTCTTGCAGAATGATCTTAAAGAGCTATGGTCGCTTTTGAATCTGCTACTTCCAGAAGTGTTTGATAATCGTAAAGCATTTCATGATTGGTTCTCTCAACCTTTCCAGAAAGAAGGTCCTGCACATAATGCGGACGATGACTGGCTCGAGACCGAAAAGAAAGTCATCATCATCCATAGACTTCATCAAATTCTGGAGCCTTTCATGCTTAGACGGCGTGTTGAAGATGTAGAAGGCTCACTTCCTCCCAAGGTACATTTCTGAATTTTCATAATTTAAACTTTACTGTATGGATTATTTGTCATTTCAATGCCATTGCAGGTTTCCATTATTTTGAGATGTAGAATGTCAGCTATTCAAAGTGCCATATATGACTGGATCAAATCCACTGGTACTCTTCGAGTTGATCCTGAAGATGAGAAGCGCAGGGCTCAGAAAAATCCAATTTACCAGCCCAAAACATACAAGACTTTAAACAACAGATGTATGGAACTCCGCAAAGCTTGCAATCATCCATTGCTTAATTACCCCTATTTTAATGATTTCTCTAGAGATTTTCTTGTAAGATCATGTGGGAAATTATGGATTCTCGATAGGATTTTAATAAAGCTTCAGAGGAGTGGGCATCGGGTATTGCTGTTTAGTACTATGACGAAACTCTTAGATATACTTGAGGAGTATCTTCAGTGGCGAAGACTTGTCTACAGACGCATAGATGGAACAACCAGCTTAGAAGACAGAGAATCTGCTATTGTGGACTTTAATAGCCCCAATACTGATTGTTTTATCTTTTTGCTTAGCATACGTGCTGCTGGGCGCGGTCTGAACCTTCAGTCTGCTGACACAGTCATCATTTATGATCCTGATCCAAACCCAAAGAATGAGGAACAGGCAGTTGCTAGAGCCCATCGCATTGGGCAGACAAGAGAAGTAAAAGTTCTTTACATGGAAGCAGTGGTTGATAAGATATCAAGCCATCAGAAAGAGGATGAACTTCGGAGTGGTGGCACAGTGGATTCTGATGATGATCTGGTTGGCAAGGACCGGTATATGGGGTCAATTGAAAGCCTCATACGGAATAACATTCAGCAGTACAAGATCGACATGGCAGATGAAGTTATAAATGCTGGCCGGTTCGATCAAAGGACTACACATGAAGAGAGACGTATGACATTGGAGACGTTGTTACATGATGAAGAACGATATCAGGAGACAGTCCATGATGTTCCATCACTTCAGGAGGTGAACAGGATGATTGCTAGGAGTGAAGAGGAGGTGGAGCTTTTTGATCAGATGGATGAAGATCTGGAATGGACAGAGGAGATGACAAGGTACGATCAGGTTCCAAAGTGGCTTCGTGCAAATACTAAGGAAGTGAATGCTACGATTGCTAATTTGTCCAAAAAACCATCAAAAAGCACCTTATTTGGTGGAAGTATTGGTGGGGAAGCTAGTGACATGGCTTCTGAAGGTGAGAAAAAACGTGGGCGACCTAAGGCAAAGAAGCTTCCTATATACACAGAACTGGATGATGACAATGGAGATTTTTCTGAAGCTAGCTCCGAGGAGAGGAATGAAGATTCTGTACGTGAAGAGGAGGGAGAAATTGGGGAATTTGAAGATGATGAATTTAGTGGTGCTGTTGGGGCACCTCCAAGTAATAAAGACCAATCAGAAGAAGATATTATTCCTTCGACTGGTGGATATGCATACCCTCGAGCTTCAAATAGCAATAAGGATATGCAGATGCTCGAAGAAGCGGGCTCATCAGGTTCATCCATGGATGGTCAAAGATTGACGCAACTCGTGTCACCTTCTGTGTCTTCTCAGAAGTTTGGTTCACTTTCAGCTTTAGATGCCAGACCGGGTTCTCACTCAAAGAAGCTTGTATGTTGCCTTTTATTTTATTTTATTTTATTTTGGTCAGGGCTATATTAGTCACATTATGGAAGCATCTGAGATGATTTATCTTTTGTTTTCCAGCCTGATGATCTAGAAGAAGGAGAAATTGCTGTGTCTGGAGACTCTCATATGGATGTCCAGCAATCTGGTAGTTGGAACCAGGATCGTGATGAGGGTGAAGAGGAACAGGTATTGCAACCTAAAATAAAAAGGAAACGCAGTATACGCCTTAGGCCGCGCCTTGTTGCAGACAGGGTCGATGAGAAGCCATCTCTTCGTCGTGGAGATTCTATTCAAATACAATATCAGGTGGATCAAAAACTTGAGTCTCAATTCAAGAATGACCGTGGACGCAAATTGCTTGGAGACTCTGCCATGTTGAAGCAGGAGCAAACTGATTCATCTATGAAGAATAGACGGAACATGAACCCCCGGAAATTACCTAATACACCTAAGATGCCTGGTCTGCTGAAATCTGGAAGGTTTGCTCATTCAGATGACACTGTTCATCACTTGAGGGAAAACTTGGATGGTAAGGGCTTAAATGCTAGTGGGACATCAACTGGTGGTTCAAAGATGACTGAGATCATTCAAAAAAAGGTCTGTAATAGATCTACTCTTTTACTTAGTACATACACTTTTGACTTTGAGATGCTATATTTGCCTGCTCTTGATTTTCTTCTTGTTGTATGTGTTTAGCTAACTAATGGTTGGTAGAATTCTAATGAGGTTTAAGATGCTACTTCTGTGATATTAGTTTTCACATTGAAATTTAAAGCGCCACCTTTTTATTATTAGTTTCGATATCCTCAATAATCACTTAGCATTGTGCTAATGATAAGTTTTAGATCAGTAATTCCAAGTGCTGTATGTCATTATTGGTAGAACCCTCTCTATGGTAAGTTGAATGCGAGGACTGTAAATTTGTAGCCTCGATGAATCATATTAATGTACACATTGGTGTCTTGCACCTATAATATCTGAGAACTTCACAATAGAGTTTATGGCAGACAATATTTGAGTTATCTATTGCAATGAGAAGTTGTGTCCCTTCAGTTGATAGCGATTTTGTCTCTGTGATTGATTCAGACACAGAATATCTGTGAAGAGGTCTAGGTTGGGGCTCAAAATACTGGTTTCATTTTGCATATTTTAATGCTTTTGAGGGTTAGAGATGCTTTGATATGATCTTATCATTCTTGCCTTTTTAAGTTTAGTTTTAACTGATTAGGTACCATGGGGTTTATTTCAGATTTAGCCATCCTTCTTGTGTATATATGTAATTTTTAGGGTTGCACTTATTCTTGGAACATAAGGTGTAGGTTTGGACACATTAAATTTGAGGTATACCAGTGATGATGTTTAGTAGTATGGTTTATAATTGCTGCTGAACTTTATCCTTAGTTGCACTTTACCTCCCTCAACTCAATAAGAGGCATTTTGCCCCCCTTATTTTATATTTTAGAACAAAAGTGCCCATTCCATATTCATTATTATTTTATTTCTCTTTCTCCTCTTTTGACCTTTTTCTTTATATTTTTTTATTTTGTTCCCTTTTCTCATGTGATGAACTATTTCTTTATCTTGCTATTATTATACATATATTAATTTTAATCTTCTTAAACTTATTTTTATTTATTTCTATCTTTTTTGTACTTTTTGTTATTCGAAGTAATAATTATTATAAAGTCTATACTATAATAAAGTATATATTATCTATGCTCTTAAATTATTTCATATATTACTTAAAGCAATACGTCTAGAGTTTAGAATAAATTAATTTTTAATAACAACAGTAGCAAATTCAAATCTTAATAACATAGCGGTTAATCAACTATAAATAAAAAAAGTAAACAAAAATGTTAGTTACTTAATTTTTTAGGATATACTTCTTAAACATTAAGTAATTTAAAATTTTAATTTGCTAATATCTTTTTAAATTGTTAAATTACTAGTAATATACACTTTTTCATTTTGATAGACATATATTAATTTTTATGCTATACACTTTGTCTTGAATTTTCTGATAGTGTAAATAAATGAAAAACAATGAAATTATGAGTAAAAGATAATTACAATATTATAATAAATGTACAAATTAGTAATACTAATGGGAGAGTGAAACAAAATAGTGACATAAGAGAAGGTGAAAAAAAAAGAAAATAGTAAAAGAAGAAAAAATGTGAAAACAAAACGAAGTAGTGGGAAAGGAAAAGTAAGGGAATAAATGAACAAAAAACCAACAAAATAAATAAGGGTACTTTTGTCTTAAAATATCAAATAGAGGGGCAAAGTGCAACTAAGGGTAAAGTTCTGGGGGGTTTAGTGCATTTAGCCCTTTCTTTAACTGGCATTGTCTTTGGGTCTACATGGATTTTGATCCTTGCTGTTTTACTTTTTAGCTTTGATCCTGTACGTGTTATGCTATGTTCAAATAGTATTCCTAGTGGCAGTCCTAAGTAGTTTCACGAGGAAGATAAAATGTATTAACCACTTTTCATTTGAAAATAACTTTCTGGATTTTTATTTCTAGTTTTTACCTCACCACATTTTTATTCTTTATTTATGTGTCTGGAGTTTTCCTTGTTTGCAGTGCAAGAATGTGATTAGCAGGCTCCGAAAGAGAATAGACCGGGAAGGTGCTCAGATCATTCCATTGCTAACTGATCTGTGGAAAAGAATTGAAAGCTCTGGTTGCACGAGTGGAGCTGAGGATAATCTCTTTGATTTACCGGAGATTGATATGCGTCTTGACAACCAAGAGTACAGGGGAGTGATGGAATTTGTTTCAGACGTGCAGCTTATGTTAAGAAGTGCCGTGCAATATTATGGTTATTCATATGAGGTATGTCTACATATTTCTTCCTACAATTTGTGGTTATGGTATGCGTGTTAGTAACTTCTTTCTTGCTAGGTTTTGCTTATACTGCATAATCTTGAAAATTATTTTCAGTTTATTGCCACCTGGTACAATTTGAAGTCATTCTCAAATTTCTGATGATATCATGATATACTTTTTTTTTTCTGGAAGGAAAAACAGGAGGATTATAAACAATTTGGTCTTTAATTTGATGCATTCCTACAATTTAGACACCTAGATATATAAAGCATTGTTTTTGTCCTCAGCCTCCCACACCCTACCCTTCCTTGCCTGGCCTTGCATGTGTGTGCATTTGTTCCAGCTACCTGTATTGTATGCTACTGTTAATCACGTAACTAAGTGATTGGTGAAAACATCATGGAACAGGTGAGATCTGAAGCGAGGAAAGTCCATGATCTTTTCTTCGACATCTTGAAGATAGTGTTTCCAGAGAATGATTTCCGAGAAGCCAAAAACTCTCTCTCTTTCACGAGTGCAGCCTCAGGCTCTACACATGGTTCATCTTCAAAACAAGTGCTTACTGGTCAAAACAGGCGGCAAAAAGCAACGAGTAGTGCAGAACCTGAGCCTAGTCGTCCTCAGAAGCCTCAGCCTCGTGGACCAATACATGAAGACACAAAAACGAGGGGCCATGTGTCACAGAAGGAGGCAAGGCTTGGAAGTAGCAGCAGCCGGGATCTTGGCCAACAAGATGATTCACGCCCATTCGCTCATCCAGGGGAGCTTGTTATATGCAAAAAGAAGAGAAAGGACAGGGAAAAGTTGGGATTCAAGGCGGGAAACGGTTCAGCTGGTCCTGTGTCACCTACTGGCGTCAGTCGTGGCATTAGAAGCCCTGCACAAGCTTCGATAGCCAAAGATGTGAAGCAGGTTACCCAACAGCAAGGGTGGAATAGCCAGTCTCCTCAGCAGGTGCACAGCAGTGGTGGGAATGTTGGCTGGGCCAATCCTGTCAAAAGGATGCGAACAGATGCTGGAAAGAGACGCCCAAGCCTTAATTGAGTGCGTGTATATTTTAACAAAAGAATTTGTTTTGCTAATTAGTCGAGGTGCTGGGTACAATCCGGCCCTTGTGAGTTGTAATACCTGTTAATATAGGAATTCGTGGGGATTTTCCCAGTGTATGATATTTGCTCTTCCGCAAGTCTCCTGCGTCTCTGTGTAGTAGTGTATTTTGAAAGGTATATTAACACTGCTTCAGCTGGGTAGGAGCTTTAAGGGGGAAAATGAGAAGATATTCTAAGGTGTCTGGAAACCTTAACCAGTGTAGTGGAAGAAAATGGTTTTTTTCGGAAAACTATTTATCATTCCAACATGGAAGCGTGATCAAGATGGCAAAATCAAACCAGTAAGATTCTACTTTCGAGATAATTCTTTTGGGATGAGCATGTAAATTCTTATTGACTCGACTTAATCAAAAAAGGTATTTTAATTAGCCGATTTCTAAGCAAGCATACGTAAGGCAAGCCCATAGTGTAAAAAATGGCCCTTCTTTCTATCCGTGATCTGTATTTTGTTTCCTCTTTTCTTATGCCTGCCGAGTATAATCCCAGAACCATCACATTTTGAGTATTCTTCTCATTCATCTGACTGGTTCAAGACTCAAAAAGTCAGATCAGCCTCACTTTTTCCTCAATGTTAGACTTTGAGATTTTCTGAAAAAATCTCCTCAACAGGAGAATAATCCTGTCTCATGAAATATTTTGGCAAAATAGCGTCTGCACTTTTTTCTTTTCTTCTGATCCATGAGCGCGCAAATTGGTCAAAAAGATTTTGGTCACTTCACCCTCCACTGTTTTAAGCCTTGAGAGTCCCCCGTCCGCTCTTCACCACGTGAAAACAGAGAGAGCAAGAGAAAAACCAAGTCTCATGTCGTAATTTCAGTTCCTTTTGCAGAGACAGACGGCTACAACAACTGATTTTAAAAGATGGTTGCTTTTATGCAGCAATACACAATTCACAAGGCACTATATTTAGCTTCTTTGAATCAAGTTTGAAGCAGCCAAACAGATTCTCAGTCACTTTAGATGCAGTTTAGCTCACACCCTAGAGTTAGTAGTTATAAACAATGTCTGGGCCATGAAATCAATTTGGCATTGAAAATGTAGTAGTGTAGTGTGACGGGAAAATTGGGGCAGGACTTACCTGCTTAGCCTAAATGGGATTTCACCGAAAATGCAGAAATTACTTGCTTAGCCTAAATTTCAACCACATTGCCAAATTTAATGCACCACCAAGAGTAAACATATAAACAGAAATAGAAAAGCAATGTATTAGCACCGGATATATTTACACGAGAGAATTAATGTTAAGGGCTGGGATTTCTTCTTTTGCATCCCTTCCCAATGAATAGGTTCAGGTTCAATTATGCAGGAACCAGAGAATCATGTAGAGGTACAAGTAACCACTAGCACTAGGAGGGGCTAAGGATCCACTGGGCCTGCCACCGCGTCATCACTAGAGTCGTATTCATCTTCGCTTAGCTCCTCATCACTTGATTTCTCCTCGGGAACTGCTCCCACATCTTCTGGCTTGGCATATTTCTGACAATATTCTGCATGATCAATGCATGGGTGAATCGAACTATTTTTGCATGACCATGCAGGCAACAAGAGAGAAAGTATGTTCAACTCATAAAAAGATAAACTGTTCAATCGGGTAAAAAACTTTTCAAGTGCTGCCAGACTACTACAGAGTGGAACCAGTAAAGCTGGCAAAGGGGGTTGAGGCAAATTAATCATCCGAACCTGTGATAGCTAGACGAAACAGATACAAAGTCTGAAATTTTAAGAGCCCTTTGAATCAATATCCCGTGTGAGCTTAAGGCCCAGTATTGTCTTGCTCTATTGGCTGACAAGGCTAAAGGTACTTCATGGGAAAACATAAAACAGCAGTATATCCATGGATTGTTAACAGACAATTAACTGTTGGGTTAAAATGTAGTCATGACCGCCTTTTCATTTGTTTCCTCTCTTTCTGACCTCAAGCCAGGAACTGGTCGACAGACTGATTAACTCAATTCTAACAGCTATCAAAGAGAAATGAAACATAGCCGACAGTGGCAGAGATTCCACGATAGACAAATCTGCAGCTGCGTGTTTTTAACCTACCATTAAAGGTCACAGCATAATTAACATACTATACCTTTACTCGCATTTATCTTTTCCTTCTACCCACTCAGCCCTAAACCTACATGTGTTTTCTAGTGAGCATACTCATGCCAGGTCAGAACAGATAACATCATTCTTCAATCTTGTATGTTTTCCCGAGGACAGTGTGAAACAATCCTGCCTGAACAGAAAAAGTTAAAGATCTTTCATAGGATTCCCTTGCCATACAATGACTACAAAAGAGTCAGAACCATCTTAGTGACTACAAGAAACTTCCATATGTAATCATGAGGACTGAAAGGTGAAGTAGACTGAATTAGAATCCACTTAGTATCTCCATAAATCTGAAATATGATATTGTTGACAAGTTATCCCCTTAAGCTAAAGGGGCTGCTAATTGTAGCGCGCAGCATACTAGTGAATAGGAAAAGCACTCAATTAGTCCATGAAAATGAGCATAATCATGCAGCAGGAAAACTTATATCAATTTAATCAATAGGAGTGCATTTGCTTATCTGCTCAGATCAAATATTAAACAGCATCTAAAAAAAATCCAAAATAAGGTTATTGATTTTTCTGAGAAACATAAACCACAATAAAAGATTCCCATTTTCAGGCAGGCTTAGGTGGCACATGCTCATGGTTCATGTGGAAGTTTCATGTATTTTCTTTCAACTCTCAGATTTTGGGTGTGTGCTGTCTCCTAGATCCTTGATGCTTCCTTCAAAATAGTATAACAGACTAAAGATAAAGGCAAGCCCACTTTCAGATTTCAAGAGAACTGAACCAACATTGCAAAAGCAGAATGTTACATGGGAATACTGTTGAAAGCCGAATCCTACTTGGATCTCATTACCTATCTGCACTGCTTGAAAACCTAGCACAAGCTAATGCAATGTAATCATGATTCAAGCTTAGTATGTGAAATTGAACTGATAAACATCACGGAAACAAACTTTCACATGAATTCCCATAGATGTGTTGTATCTAGCTAATTCAAAGCAGGAGAAATTCCAAACAAAAACGTTTAAAGAGCATCGAAATTTTCATGGCCAAGATCACATCAACAATCTATTTTAAGTCTCATGATACTCAAATAATTTGAGAAAATTACAAGAATAATGTATAAGACCCGCATCAATTATATTTAAGGCTTGACTCATCTTATGTATTTTGACATATTCAAGAACTATGAGAAAATATCCTACTTGTATATATGTCAAACACACAGAGTAACAAATTAGGAAAGGAAAGCATATTCAGGATTTCTTACATTCCAAATCAAAAGGTACCTTTAACTCTTTGTTCGTAAGCAGTTTGATCACGCATCATCAAAGCAGCTGCCTCCCCATTCAAAGGGTCTGATGGGTTCGGATATAGAAGAAGCTGTGGGAGAAATACTTCGAATACATTTACCAGATCTACAAAGAACATGTTTCCAACATCAAATATACTACTTGGTCATTCAAAAAACAAGAAAGGGATAGATTGATTCATATGTTGAGATCAGCAAACTGAGAGAGTACGTAGTCCAAAAGAAATCTAAGAACTCAATATTATTACCAAACATCGGGCTCCATGTCTGATTAATTACATCTAAACAAACTGAGCCAGACCTGAAAGTATATATTCAACATCATCAAAGACTTCATTTTTTCAGATGACAGTAACGCTGGGATATCATCAAGCAGACAGTAATAGATTTTTGTAACTAAATACATACATCTCATCAACATTTGGGTGGTAGATCTTATTAATAAATCCTATGGATGGAGATTTGTAAGGGTAAGAATCTGGAAGCTCCACTCTGATTTTCCACGCCCCACCATGATAAGGACCTGGCACATTTCATTGAATGGTCTTAAAAAATGGTGAAAGCAAGAGAAAAAGGAAAAAAAAAGAAACTAAACAAAGTCTTGTTCAGAACAGAGAATTATGCTGGTTCCAGTATCTTCATCAGTAACTTTAATCACATGAACAATTTTTTCAGGTCTAATGCAAATGTCCACTGGGTAGAAAAAGGAAGCTCTTTTGACAGTGTCTGTAACAGCTAAAAGAGTTTCCATCCTTCTAGAATTGCTAAAGAACGACACATTTTAGTTAACAAACAAGACACAACCAACAATTCTAGTATGCACTTTCCCTAAATCTCGAACCAGAAATGGAGGGGTAAATAACCACGAGACAGAAAATAAAGGAAATAAATAAAATTTCAGCATGTGCTGCAACTGCAAGAATAACCTTTTCACTAATCAGATATCAACTATTTGCATCAATTTTGCATTGACTGAAGCAGAGCCATAAATTTTCTTTCTTTCGTTTTTACAGTAAATAATATTAACAGATGGTTCTCGTTGGCTGAACGAGATTTATTGGCAGATACATAAAAATTTTGAACAAGAGCTCAATCTAGAAAAGCACTATCAGCCAAGACAAAGAAAGAAAAGATCCAGAAATTGATATAACTGTCATTATAGAAAAGGGATGAAGTATTAACTGTCATTAGGTCCATGGAAATGGACATAGAATTCTTGCATGCCATCATTGATGATATCCACCTTGTAATCACTCATCATCCTGTACAAATGAACATTCAACAAAAAAAAAAAACCCAAAAAATTCAAAAACAGAAAAAAGCCCATAAATCGAAAAGTCAATCCAATCTAAGAAAAAGAAATCCAAAAAATTTAAAAGGATTGATCAGGGATTTAACAGTTTCATCAAGTCCATCTCCCTGCGTTTGCTTGGGGAAGACATGATTTTCGTCTTGATTCTTGGCACCGCTTTTAATCTCTTTTTGATGATTTTCTTCTGGTGGGGAGGAGGAGAAAAGGTGACGCAAAAAAGGGAAGAAATAAGTTACTTCAAGTCTTCAACAACTCAGATAAGCAAAAGAAGAGCCGACACAAGAAAGAAAGAAAAAGAGTAGGATCAGAACTTATCAGAGAGAGGGAATAGTAGTAATAGAATATTCATGGATTATGATACTAACCCCTGTGATATACTTTAATTAGAAAGATTAAATTTTGGAATAGAAATTTTAATTTTGATCAAAGCATAATGAGCCTTCCATTTTCAAGATTCCTTTCCTCTTGTATGCTGTAATCCTTTGAGGTAGTGACACCTTTCTTCCTCTTCTTCTTGCCATTATTACGTTGCCACGCAAACCTTTAAATAATACTACTCAACAGTCGTATTAGATTTTATTTCCCAAAAAATAGAATAAATCCTTCCTACACCTGATAAGATCACTGTGTCGACATGGTGTCTTGTTCCTTTCCAGAATCACTAATAAATACTACTACTCTTTTCCTTTCTTCTTCTTCTTTTTTTTTTTTCATTTTTGAAGAAGTTACTTGTAAATGGTTTGTTTTCTTGATATGTTATACTCCTCCGTCCCACTTTGATAATCCTGATTTTTTTTCACACAATTTAAGAAAAAGTAATTAATTATGTTGGAACAATCAATTTAAGTAGTTATTTTCCTAAAATACCCTCACATTAATTAAAGTACAACTTTATGGGAACTTGAATTGATAGTAAAAAAAGAATCAACTCTCATTAAATGGGGTAGGTTTATAGTAACAACAACTTACACTGAATAAGGATATTTTAGGAAAATTAAAATATAACTACATTCTTCAATTGGAAAATGGACTACAATTTGGGACAGACGAAAAAGAAAAACAGGACTATCAAAGTGGGACGGAGGGAGTATTATCTGGTTAAGGTATTTACGGAGCTGTCTGGATCAAATTCTAAAATTACTATCATTATAGATATGATAAATTGAAAAATAATAACTAAGTTTAATTTACAAAATTAAAGACTAATAACTAATGTACCAGTACATAAGTACCTAATTTACCGGTACAAGATTTTTTTTTTGTTGAACTACAAAATTGAAACCAAGTTAAAAAGATTCTAACACTAGATTTTCGCATATAGCTTAACAAAATTAATTTTTATTTTATTTTATTGGTTAATTAGTAACTCAGGTGGCATGAGTCAGATGTGAGTTATTATTATTGTTTAAAGTGAACCATTATTTTGTTTCTTTTTTAGCAAAATTTGTGTTTGGATTGCATTTTCTAGGATTTTTTGTAGAAAAAATACTGTAGCGATCTGATGTATGTGAGGAAAAAGGTAATAGGGAAACGTGAACACGGAAAACGACGCAATTTTCCGGCACAAAAAATGGCTATCAAAACAATTACTAATTTAATAAACACATGACTGCTTGTGATTATATTGGTCAACTGATTATTTTCTCAAATATATTTGTTTACATCATCATTACAATTTTCAATACACCTTTTTATCTTCTCAATTACCTTTTTATCTCACATACATCACATCACAAAAAGTGCTACAGTAAAATATCTCAAATAACTTACAATCCAAACAAACTTTGCCTTGTTTGGATTGCATTTTTCTGGATTATTTGTAGAAAAATTACTATAACGATTTGATATATGTGAGGTAAAAATATGATTGAAAAATATGTTGTTTGAAAAATGGCAAGCAACCAAGAAAGTTGACAACATGACTTCCCAACTCTTTTCTGTGCATATCCTCCAATGGTCACATTCCTCGTGCATCAAGAAAGCTGTTCAGCAATTACTCCAATCCAGCCTAATTCCAACCAACTTGTTAGAACAATTCTTCTGGCTTCAATGCAAGTAAAAAGCAAACTCAATAATGGGATTCACTTCCAAGTACACTAACCAAGCAAGCAGTTGATCTTATATGTACAAATTTCAAGCCTGATCTTACGGAAATCAAACAGTAGTGTGGGATGACTGAATCAATTGTGCAAAGCATTTGCGGATTCTGTTGTTTGAACAGCAAATCTTTAGATATGCATATGAGCATGAACTGACTTTTGTTTTGGCTGCTTGATTCTAAGTACAGATTTTTCCACTCTCAAAATGAGCCCAATAAGACAGAATATTTATCCTGCCAGATTTTTGGCACTACACTCAACATAGACGTCAATTCTTTCTTCCCACTGCTCCTGAACCTAAATTTGAGGCTTGATCATGTGATCATTCAAGATTCATTTTTTTCTTTTGGGATTCTACTTCACTTGATAAGCTGCCAAAGTAGCTTAAACCGTCATGGGGTCTTCTGATGGATAGTGGAAAAGCGCCAAAACAGAGGGTTGAAAAGGTTGTCTGCTGTACAATTCTGTTTCCTGAATCAGCGTGTGCCGTCCAAGGTGAATCCAGCTAATTAGACAACTTATTAGGCGGAAAAAACAAAGGGAAAGGGAGATAGAGGGGTGGAGAAAAGACCCAAGCGAATTAGTTGGCCACCACCTATCTCATCAAAAGTTGTTATTTAAAGTGACTTCTCTTAAATCTATATGATTCACGGTAACTTAGTTTTCATCGATTTCCGTGATTCCGTTGCATCATTTTAGGACTGTTCACGAATCGGCTCACATGCAGCTCGAATACGAGCTCGACTCGAGCTCGGTCAATATCGAGTTCGAGCTAATCAAGTCGAGTTCGAATTCGAGTTCGAGTTCAAAAACATTAAACTCGTTGGCTTACGAGCGGTTTGCAAGCACGATTATATTTTTTTTTTATTTTTTATTTTAATAGTAAAATTACATATATATTTCTAATATTTTATTATTTCTTAAAAATTATTATTTTATTCATTTTTAAAAATAAAAAAATTTATTTTTTATTTTTTAAAAATGAAATAATTATTATTTTTTAATTTTTTAAACTCGAGGTCGAGCTTGACATTTTGAGCTCGAGTTCGAACTTCATAAAATTAACTGGAGGCTCGGTTTGATTAGATCAAAGGTCGACTCAACTCGACTCGTTTGCACCCCTAGATCACCCTCTTAATATAAGTTAAAGTAAGAGGATCACCCCTTCGTATGAGTTAAAATAAATCATGTCGAATTATCCCTTTAATATAGATTAAAGTAAGAGGATCATTCCTTTAATATAAGTTAAAGTAAGAGTAGATATAAATAGTGACGATAGGCGACAAAAAAAAAAAAAGAAAAAAGAAGTTCGAGAGTCATTGCATTATTCCTGTCGACATGACTCAAACTTCAAATTTGGCAGCTGCCATTCTATTTAAGAATGACAAAGTGAATCGCAGTTAATCTACCCAATGGGGAGAGAAAGCCCTCTCAATTCTACTGCGACGAGTTACTAATTAGTATAAATTTAAAAGATTTAATATAAAATTAAAGTAGAGATATATACTAATTAATAGAAATATGATGGTTATGGCTAGAGTGACATAGAGAAAGCCCTCTCAATTCTACTGCGACGAGTTACTAATTAATTTTAAAAGATTTGTAGAGTATATACTATATAGAAATATGATGGTTTGGCTAGTGAATAGCGAATGGCACAAGTCAAGAGACTTTTTCAACCATAAGAAACACACACACCCGGATCTAAGGTGAATCCACCAGTTTACCAAAAGGCAATTGCTGACTTCTGGGTAAAGTCAAGAGACGCTTCAAGTATTAATTTTTTTAACACAAAAAAAAAAAATTAGAGAAAGTGTTTATATGCAGAGTATAATATAAATATAAGTGTGTGTTCACATAATAAGTTAGGCATAATGTCAGACTAATCTTGATCATATTATAGGCAGAATGGGCAGAAAGGAATCAGAGTACTTTTATTCTTACTTTTAATCATTTCAACCATTCCCTTTTTTTTTTTTTTTTTTTTGAGATTCCGTCACCAATATAGTCATTATTCATTAAATACTGTCATAGAGACTGAGTAAGCAATCGGACTTTTCTTGAACTTAAGCCAAAGTTACATGTGTCACAATTTTTTTGAAAAACATGAACCGCACAATTAAGTGAACCGCACAATTTGGAGTGCCGTGTAATCAACAAATTGTTAAGCGTGAGAAATGGATTTGGTGTTAACATTGATTATCATTTTATTTAATTATTTATCTATTTTTATTTTTAACTATTTAAGTATTTGCTTTGAACATAATTAACCCTAAATATTATAATTATCAATATAAAATTATTCTATGAAAATTTTTTAAAAGATTAAAGTTTGGTTCAGTAAAAAAAAAAAATTATTTAAAATATCTGACCATAAATATTATGTATTTTTTGATTTCACACGCATTGGATGTGCATTGAGCACTAGTATAATAAAAACCTACCATGCTACATTCCACTGTATTGCACAAAAGGGGTATTGTAGATTCTTCTACAAATGAAATCGACCTTAGCTGAATTTTTTGGCCATTGTGGAACTCACGAATGAAACGATCAAATGGAACCAGAATGTACAAAAGATAAAATTTGTGAGCTCCATTATCTCATTGAGATCGGGAGACTGAATTGTATTTGTTATTATACCAAACCATGACGGGATTTAATGTTTTCCCTGAACAGTGTTGCTCATATACCTATTTTTCTTAACTTGAATTTTCTCAACAAAAAAAAAAAAAACTGTTGTTGATATTCAAAGCTAATTTATAATATTTTTTATGCGATGAAAAAAATAATTAATTTTGGGAAACTAGTACGACGCTCAAACCACTTTTAAACTCCATGGCCCTCAGGAAATTAAGGGTATGGTTGGGGTTGTGGTAATTTATTGAAAAACATTTCACCAATAGAGTTTTTAATAAAAACACTTATTAAGTATTTAAGGGCTTTTAAATGTATTGTTTGAATATATAGTTTAATAAACACTTATTGTATTGAATAGTGTAAAATTTAAAATTTTTTAAATATATTTATCTTTTATTTAGTTCATAATATAAGATGAAATCATTAAATTTAATGTTTTACTTTTTAAAACATAAAAACTATTTTGATAGTACTAAATTTGAACTTTTGCTAAAAGTACTTTTAATACGAAAAGTTTCACTCCTAATTTTATGCGATGATATTCACCAAACATCTTTAAAGTATTTTTAATATCCAAAAGTGTTTTTTTATCAGAACCACCACAACCCAAACGGGCCTAAGACAATGATACTAGAATTTTTACTCTCTTGACCTCACCATCCCTTCCTTCATTTTTCACCTGCACTCTTGTTCCCAACACTACACAATCTGATACACAAATTTAAGTATATCCAACGTAAAAAAAGAAAGAAACTCAAATTCAGATTTTCTCTAAGGTGCTTTTCAGTTTCTTATTTTGTTTTCTTGTACAGCATCTTTTTCAAATCAAATTGGAAAATGTTCAACCCTAGAAAACACTTGAAATGCAGTATATACTATAGGGTACATAGGTTTTCCCTGTTCATCTGGAAATAAACACAGATATAGGATCTCATCTTGCTATATATAGAGTACAAGGGATTTTTTTCCCCCCATAGATTTGTTAAAAACTAACCTGGCTATAGGATATTATTTTCTTTACAATCAAAAGTAGAATGACAATTTCAAATGGTACTGTTCTGAGTTAAGATCAAACCCACTGCTCTATTTTAAAGCTCACAGATTGAGCAACTACATGCTGCATATGTTGTTATTTCTTGTTTGCAATTTTTTTTTTAAATTTTTTTCCTTTGAAGGCCTTTTTCCCCGTTTGAAGCCCATAATTTGGGTTTCTTTTCTTAAGAAGTTCAAGTGATCCACTGGAAAGTCAAATTTGGGCTGTCCAAAAGTTTGATTAGATCGCCCAATTTCAGCCCAGTTCCATCCTCGACAAGGCAATTTGATACGCGCCACAATCGCATTGGTTTAGGACCTTTTTAGGTTGGGCAGTTCAGTCAAATTTTGGGTTCACAGAAAATTTCTCCCCTCTCCCTCTCTTTTTCATTTTTATTTTTCCAAGAAACAAGAACTTGTGAGGACAAGAAATCACTGCTCTCGTGATCAGCAATAATTTAGGCATTGCAATCGGGGCGGGGGAATTTTTTCTCCCGTTTACAATGTTGTAAAAACCGGACCGTTAATTGAACCGGTAAAGTGAAAGGGTCGAGGTTCAACCGGTCGGACCGGGTCAATTCCGGTTCAATGAATTTTTTAAAAAATAATTTATATAAATATATATATGCACAAAATAAGACATGGAATGGACTAATTTAATACTTTATATGATGAAAAGTTTACTATTTTTTAATAATTTGGATTTTTAAAAATAAAAATTTTAAATTATAAGTTAAAACAAATAAATTTCATCCCAATTTCACTTATATCTAAATCCAACCCAAAAATATCACAATATTTTGAAATTATACAAAATTCACGTCTATGAGAATTTAGATATTGTGAACTTAAATTTTAATTTACGTTTTGGAATTTAGAGATTGCATTTTAAAAAAGAAAGTTTGGAGTTCGAAGGAAGTCAAGAGAATCGAAAATAGAAATGTAAACTTGATAAGAAACTAAAAATGAGATAAAAGTGAGTGGTTGTGGCATTAAATAATTTGGGTTAAAGAAAAATAATTCTTTTTTAACTTTTTCCAATTTAATGGACAAAAACAAAATTAAAAGATGGAAGAAAACATCAATAAATTAAAAATAAAGAGGTTTGATTAAAAAGGGAGTGACAAAAGAAAAGAGGATAGAGAGAGAGTTGAAGATTAAAAAGAAAGAGCCATGAGAGGATGAGATTTTGTAAGAAAAATGGAAAAAAGAAATATGAGTGTTTGTTTTACATAAATGAGTTATAAAAAAAAAACTAATAAGATGTGATGGTGCAACGGTTAATACATTGGTCTTCTATTACAAAGTTCTTGAGTTTGAATCTTGATAGCTGCATTTTGCAAAATTTAAATAAAAAAAAGGAAAGTTGAAAATCAGAAACCACCGATTCAATCCGGTTCGGCGGTTTTCACGGTTCGATCGATTTTTGACCGATTTTCTGACAAAGTCAACAATGACATAGAACTGAATTGGTGCCATAGCCGGTTCGAAACATTGCCCATTTAGAAACGAGGCAGGGGCAGGGGATTCCCCCACCTTGTCATCTGTCAAAAAAATAATAAATAAAAAAATAAATAAATGTATGTATATAATTATATATAATATTTAATTTAATTAGTTACAAACTTATAATAATGATATTATTAGTTATATGTATTACATAATAAATTTTAGTGTATGTAATATAATTGATATTATCAATTATACTAATAATTATATATGTCTACTAATAGAAATCATTAATAGTTATACTAATTAACTAATACATTTATACTAAATTTCTAATTACACTTAATACAATAACACTTTTTTTCTCAAAAAAAATACAATAATGACTTAATAATTATATTTGTGTCAAAAGTAAAAACTTGACTACTTTACCTATATTTATTTCATGATGTTATATTGTATTAAAATAACTCGTGTTTGACTATTTTTATGGATCTCAATTGTGAAATTATAATGAACAATAACTTGATAATATGTTGATATTTTAGTACTTAATTATTTGTTAAAATTTGACTATAAAAAAATTAAATGATAACTTTTTATTAACTCCGCGAGAAAAACAGCAAATAAATCAACACTTAAATCCTTGCTATCACTACTATTTTCATCAAACGACACAACTACTGAGAGGTGGGAGAAGTGGGGGGCGGGGGGTCCAAGGGGAATTAGTGGACAGCAGGCGGGAGAGGGGTTCTCGGCCTCAACCCTGCCCCGTTGCCAGCCCTACAAGAATTAGAAGTATATCTTGAGAAATCATACAGCAGGTACATTAGAGTAAAATTTGCATTAAATTGAAGTAAACTTTTCACTGTGCTTTTCCACAGTCATTAAAGGTAGTTCTAGCTATGTTATGTCTTGAGAAGTAAAAACGAAACTTTACCAGCAAAATGCAATCTGCACAACCATCTATGGTATATTCTAAATTGCCGAACAAAAGCAACAAAAAAGTCTTCCGCAATTTACACTTTGAACAGAACCGTTGACGCAGATTTGCCAATTTATCCTTCCCCATGCTATCATCCTATATTCAGATGTGGCTTCTTCGGCGAACAAAAGATTGAGCCAGGAGGTTTGGCACTACCGTAGCTGGACTCTGATTCATCATCATCACTGTTGATGTCAGTTGGTGTTACTCTGTTCTGGTAACCTCTGCGATGGAGAAGGCAGACATTGAAGTAGTAGCTTACCAGTGATTCCCTACTTCTGTTTGGAAAAGCTTTAACAATTTCATGCCAGAAACACTTGCCAAGAGACAAAGGGTTTGACTTCACTATATTATGGAACTTCTTCTCTTCTTCCTTTGTCCAAGAAAGTGCAACATCTTCACCCATATTGTCGAATTTCCATCGATAAAATGCAGGCCCCAACTCAAGTTTCACCCTCGTCCTCTTTTCAGAGACGTGGAACCTAACACATTCCAAGGAACCAGGAATTTGGCAACCACATGAATCTAGTCTTCCCTTTCCAATGCGTTCCCTTTCAATTAAGTTTCTATTTTGTTCTACTCTTACAAGTGGCCAATATTGGGTACCTAGCCACTTAGAATCGCTTTCACAAGCCTTCCCAGTCCATTCTGGAACATCTGCTTGAAATTGTGGCCCCAAAGGAATACGCTTTTTCCGATGACGACGACTCCCCACAAAATCAGCTTCTGAATCTGAAGAGGAATCAGACTGTGTGTCATTGAACTCCTCATCACTTTGAGTACCAGAAGAACACGACTCTGAGAAATTCCGGGCCCTTGACTTTTTTGAAGGATCTTTTGCAGAAAGTAGCCTCTGGCTGAATCTCTGTCTCTCAGAACCAACTTGATCATCATACAAGACTGGATGCATCTTTTGTTTCTTCTGCAAACACAAAAATCATCATCTGCTGCTCAACAATTTTAATCGCATATGCACAAAAGACGACAACAGGACATGACTATAAAAGGAAGAATTCAATTAAGTTGAAAAATTCATTTCAGCTATAAAATGTAACAGAGCTCGATCATATTAGTGGCAAGAAAAGGACAATTGGTCACATCTTGAGATCGTAAAATGGATGTATAAAGAAAACCTTAGGCAAAATTAAAATGGTATGTTTCTGCCATTATCCACAGCAGATTAGTGTCCTTCCTTTTGTGAAGTCTATAACAATGCAAATACATATTCCTTCAAACGAGTACAGATTACTGAACACAGAAGAGTCAAAAAGAGTCCAACTGAACTCAAACTTTTCCTCGTATAAGAAAACAAGCAGGTGAACTGAGTAATCATGAATAATGGTATAAGGAAAACTGAAGGCTGAGGCAGGTGATGTTTACTGCACTTCACTGTTGCTTTTCCCTAGTGTGAATGCCATTGTAATCACTTAGCAAAACAGAAGGCACGAGAAATGCCAAAAATGTTTGAGGTGAAAATATATATGCTGATTAAGAAGTAACTCATTTGACAATTTTGTCCTTCCAGTTCTAGATGAGGATAAATAGTGGAATTAAACTGCAAATCCTCAATTAGATTTTTCACCTAAAACCCACAACACTCTCAAGTAATATCTGATCGTCATACCTGCCTGGCAGCAACCCAATTCATACACAAGTGCAGTAAACATGATTCATGCTTGCTCAGTAGAAACCCACATCAAAATGCAGCAATCTATATATTATGGTAAGAGAAAGAGAGAAAGATAGAAGCTACTGCAAACAGCATGTGAAAAGATGTAACTCAAGAAAGGAATTAGCCTATAAGTCAAGCTATAACAGAGAAATAGGAATTAGCCATCACGAAATATTCAGGAGTGTACTTTGCTAAGTTAAGTTACACTGCTAGATTCTTGTTGACCTACGTTGTTAATATGATATTTATTTTGGGCGCATGCGTGATTGGATTAGGTGGGCTGAGTTGCACCAGAATTAGAAGTCTCATGATTCCCAGGACTCCTTCCAAAAACAGATATTACATGTTTGGTAAGATTCAGTAATTGACAAGAAGCATATTTATTTCACGAGACAAATAAGTGAATTCTGTAATCTAATACAACCTAATTATTAGTGATGAGAATGGCCAACAAACGTAGTGGGAGAGTTGTATTAGGAAAAAAATAACCTGAAACAATTTAGTATATCCACATTCCTAAGAACAGTTAGATAAAATTCTTTCCTAGTTAAGTGGAGTTTCATGGATCTTTTGGCAATAACTTACTCCAACAATTACTGTATGGTCCATGTATAAAGCTCCATAATACGACAGAAGTTAGTGTTGCAGGGGAATTACTCCAAAGCCAGTCTTGATATTTTTACGTTGAAGATGTGTTATAAGATAGGCCATTAAAGGCTGATGCCTCTGATTTTTGCTTTGATCAAAGAAAATACCTGCGGCCCTATTTAATGAACAGCTTATTAATCATGTTAACCCCAGACTTACATCAACAAAAAAGAGAGCCAAAATGAAGAACCATGTATAATATCTATGCAGCATAAGCTGACTGACAATGAAGAAAAATTCAAAACAAATTTCATTCAGACTTTCACCTTTTATGTTCATCTTGATACTTGTATACACAAAGGATACAAAACTGTCAGTGTATACCTGCAAAATTGAATGTTGATCACTTGACTCGGAGTTCCTTTTTGACATCATTGCCTCTCGAACCAACAGAGCCTGTTTCCAGACCAAGTCATTTGCGTAATACTTCCACTTGGACTTATCTGGTAAGAACCCAATTGCCGGATCACAGGGATCCCTCGCAACCCTGTTAATCCATTTCAGCATGCTCAAGTAGCTCTCCCGCCTCCTCTTTCTCCTAACAAGATCTTCCTTCCTACTACTCGAATCCAATTGTGTATCACCATCCTCTATCCTTCTTTCTTCCCTAATGCCAACCTCAAAAAGATTATCAACACCATCAGGTTTTTCCTCTACATCAAAACTCACAAAACCACACTCGCCTCCATCATCAGCAGCACTAGTTTTGTCTCCATCCTCAGCATCTCCATTTAATTTGACGAGGCCTCCAACTTCATCAAGTCTAGCAAATTTTCCACCACTTTCAAAATCGAACTCCTTTTTCTTCAACTCCACACTCATAACTTCTCCATCTTTCTTCTTGTTATCTACAATCCCTGATAAAAACCCCTTCAAATCAGACTCCAAATCCATGAGCAACTCTTTTAAAATATCCAAACCACTCTCGTTCGCTCCTCTTTCTGAACTCTCACCTCTAACTACTCTCTGCAAAGATTTATCTAATGTATCCAAATACTTCACATAAACCAACTTCAAAGCCGAAGCTGAACTTGAATCAACTCCACATTCCAGAGCCACCGAACCCCATTGCCCAGTTTTTGAAACCTTCTCAAGTCCACCTCTATCTCTAACATTTAAGTAAACTTTAAACAAATCTACAGATTGCCCATTACCCAGCATTGGAGGCAATGGTCTAAAACACAGAATCCCAAAAGATTTTTTGAGAAAAACAGGCAAAAATTCATCGAATGAAGACTTAAGATTACCACTGGAACCTTTCTCTTCTTCTCGTTTTGCAGCAGTTGCACTAGCACTGACAGACCCTTTAGAAACAGGGCTGTTATGATCCAACCAGGAAGGCTGCTTCGCTTCTTCAACTTTCCGGTTAAATTTGAAGCTTTCTAGACCTGACCCATCAACTCTCTTCAACCACCCTGCCATTAATTTGTGAATTCAAGCCCTAAAAACAACTCATTACATTCATCCACAAAGCGAAGCCTATGCCAAAACAAAACAAACAAACCAAAAAAAAAAAATGATGACAATAATAGTACTTCACATGGTGTATGATTGTGCAGTGTGTGTGTGAAATGAGTGTGCGCAAGTGTGTGAAGAAATGGGCGGGACAAATCCAAAGAAGGGTTTTGGAGCTTAAGCGACGGAATCAATCAAGTGGGTTTGTAAGGAGAAATGGGTTTCTTTGGCGGGAAGTTTTGATACATCAGATTATCTGGGGGAAAAATAAATTTTTTTCGGACCCCAAGAATTCGAGTGCCGCTCTCTCTCTCTCTAGAAAATGCCCAAGAGAGAGAAAGAGGGAAGAGGGGGAGACGGGGTCGGGGGGTCAGGGAAAGGAAATCAAAGCTTGGGTTTTTCTTTTTTTTTTTTTAAATTTTCCTTCCTAAGGTTTGAACAGAACCAGGCCCTTCCGTAGAAAACCCAAAAATAATTGCAAATAAAAAAAAGAATTCCGTAGAAAACCCAAAAATAATTGCAAATAAAAAAAAGAATACAGATAATTATTCTGAGGGCTACTAGGGAAAGGGAAAAAAAAGAGGGGAAAAGAAGAGAAACGTACCAGTGTAAATTTGAGAGGATGGGATTTGGGATGTTGATTTCGATTTGTTTTTGTTTTGTTTTCCTGTGGAGAGGGTGTTAAGACCAAATATTTGGAGAAGGGGACCCTAAAGCCTAAAAGAACGACTTTTTTCCGCTCTCGAGACTTGAGAAATAAGAAGAGAGAATTGAGAGAGTTGTTATTGTCGATTTCTCTCGGACGGGTAAAGACTTGAAGAGTGACTCTAAAGAATGGACTTTTGTTTTCTCTCTTTTGATGCCTAATATTCTAGGAGATTTGTATCGGTAGTCCAAACCTAATTTTAGGGTGTTTCAACCCCAAAAAAAAAAACCCTAAAATTAATTTTAGGGTTTTTGTGGGGGTTAAAAGAAAGAAGAGAAAAGCAAAAAGAAAAGGATGGGGATGTTAAATTGAGAGTTGGGATATTTGGGAGGTGGAATTTGGGATGGGAAGAGATAGATCTAGATTTGTAACGGAAGGGAGACAAAATATACTAAGGGGTCTACGATTTGTGTTTTCTAAGGATTGTGAAAGAAGACTTCAAAAAAGGATTGTCAAAAGAATGGAGAAAACACTTATTTATAGGTGAAACTTTTGGATTGGCTTACTATGGTTTGTTAGACTAAGGTACTGAGTTGGTGATGGGTTGAGTAGAAAGGATTTTGGGCAAACAAATTCTTATGGCTGGTCAATTGGCTTTGTCCTTGATGGATTAATGGGTCTTTTTCCCGAGTTAGTGCAACTATGACAATTTTATAAGTAGTACTAAAGACAAAATTTTTTAATGAAAGAAACAAGTTTTTTTTTAAAAAATAATTTTTTGGTAAGCATAAGTTTTTTTGTTCTTTTTTTTTTAAGATCAAAAGAACATAGTGAGGTATTGGTAAAAGATGAAAAAGAGAGTAAGGTCTTACGGTGAATCTTTCATTGTGATTTCATATGAACAGCAAGAGAAAAATGTTAATGTCTTGAATCCAAATTAATGGTGTATATAGATTTTCACCAACAAGTACATGCTCCACCTTTTCAAAATGAGGTTATAAGTTGATTAAATTGTCAAACTTTTCAACTGTGTGAAGTTGAAGCCCCTTCGTATATTTCAGTCAATTGATTTGATTTGGACCTTTTTTTTTCTCCAGAAACGATAAGTGATTTTATTAATAGTGACTATATAAACTATACAACTGATTAAATTATCAAACTTTTCAATAGTGTAAAGTTGAAGCCCCTTCGTATATTTCAGTGAATTGCTTTGGTTTGGACCATTTTTTCCTCCGGAAAAGATAAGTGATTTTATTAATAATAATGAGTATAAACTATACAATTGGTGAGCAAAAGCTCAGAAAATATCTATACAGGTGCACCTTGTCACTAAGGATGAAGCCACTCATTATCAAAAGATATGCTTAATGTATGGTTACTAATATAATCAGTTCTATCTAACAAATTTGATTAGGATGGACAGAATAGAACATCTCTTTATGGATGTGTGATTGTGAAAGGAAGAGATACCCAGGATGAAGCTTTCAGTAGTTATTCCTTAACCCTAAAACTATATCTTGTTTTCCTTTAGATAGTTCATTCCTAATCATTGAGTGTATTTGAATAGGAGATTATTTGAAATAATTTTTTGAAAAAAATATTCTAGTACTTTTTTATATAATATATGTGAAATAAAAATGATGATTAAAAAATATGCTTATAATACAAGTAAATAAATTTGTGCAAATAATAAACTATCTAAACAATTATCAAAGTAGAAATATACACTATCTAAACAAAAATATTGGTGCCTTCTTTTAGCATCTTGTTCCATCTTTCCCTGTCCTTTTTCTCCGTCAATTCCCAACCAAATACCATGAGAGACCATTAGCTACTTTTGGTTTATGCTAGCATCTTCAAAATACATTAGCAATTTAGCACCACCACCAGTTCTGCTAACCCCGTTGGCCACTACTTTTACCTCTTTCTTTTTCGCTTCTTTTATGTTGCCTATATTGATATTAGTTTTATTTAAAATACACAGACACATTCAGCTATATATATATATGTGTGTGTGTGCGCGCGTGTGTATTGTATATGTGCATGTTGTGTGTGTACATTTCTAGGTATTTTGTATGTATACACCTTTATGGAAGTGTGGTGTCTTTTTCTCAAAACATGAAGGACACATGCAAGCCCTAAACTTTTTTTTATATATATAAACAAAATAATTTCATTATAAAAAATAAGCATCCAACGAAAAAGATTTAAAACATGAAATTTGAAAAATCATCAAATTACCACTATGAAGCTACAAAATAATTTTTTAGCATCAGATGAATTTTTGCAACCTCAAATTGTGTCTTCAACGGCCAGATCAAATGCAAACTTGTTTTAGACCTCCCCTCCCCAAAATTAGATCTAACAATTTGGGATTAAAAATTTTCAACTATGAGAAAGTAGATCTAAAAAAATCTTAGATATAACATTAAAAAAATTAATAATAACTCTGAAAAATAAATTTAAGGATAGGAGAAACTCTCATTAGATAAAATTAGGAGAAAAGAAATCCTAACTTAAAAATTCAAGGACAAGGAAAAAAATCTCAAGAGCCTATAAGAGACTTCCATACAAACAAATAAGAAAAAAAGGACCATAGAGACAGATCTCCCGTAGAAAAACAAAAAGGAGTTATGCATAGAAGAAATTATGAAAGAAGGCAGAGAATATGATTCTTATAAAGGAAATATTTACTCATATAGCTTTCTGATAATCTTTTACCTATAGACCCACACAAGCTTCGAACTTAATTAATTATTTTAATAGCTGTAAAACTAATTGTTAATAATCTTATTGTCAACCATAAGCTTCAATCTTTTTTAATTAATCTCATAAATTAACTTCATTTTTTCTTTGTCATGAAACTAAATAAAATTTATATTCAAAAGATTTTCTCAAATTTGAATTCATAATTCAGTTATACCTATGATAATTCCCTATTCTATGACTTATAAAACATCATAAACCTTCTATAAATTGATTATTCCCTAATGCAAATTAATTTTCTTAGTATCACTTTTGCTTGTTCAATAACTTTGTCTATTTCTTCAGTTACTTTAATGAATTTATATATTGTGGCATGTCGTGCAAATAATGTGATGTGAGAACATACCCATAAAAAAGATGGAAATAATCAAGGGACATGGAGAATATGGGAATAAAATTTCAAATTAGAAAAGAGGGAGAAATAACTTCAAGAAGAAAGAAATAGATGAAAAGAATCCTTCAATGAACAAGTAATTGATGATTATTGTCGGATAAATTATAAAGAAATAATATAACAAATTTTGATAAGAGTGGATGATGAGCATATACATAGACACACACATACACATATATACAAACATACATACATACATGCACACATATATAAGCAACAATATTGAGACTTTTGTATTAAAAGAATTTCCCTCAAACTAGACAACATAGTATAAAAATTAGCCAGCTAAGTGATATATAAAGGCAAGAAAATATTTAGATAAATTTGGTTTTTATGTCTATTGGTAAGCTAGTTGAAATCGCACAATTAGAGTGAGGTAAAATAAAATGCATAGGGTTTTTCAGAGGCCTTATTTGATGCTATTAGAAGGGCAAGTGCAGTTCAACTAGAGTGGCCTTTGTGAACATGAGAAGCAAAGCAAGATGTGCTTGGATGCTTAGTTTTTTGGCTAGTTTTTAATAGATAAAGTTTTTCTCAAATTTTATGTACAGTAATTCCAAAAAATTATAAAATTTTTAAAATACACACTTGTCTCTCTCTTCTATCACCACCTTCCTACCTCAACTTATCATCGTCGCCACCATTGTTGCCTCGCTATCGTCAGCTACCTTTCTTTTCTTTTTTTCTATCTCTATCTACCTTTCCTCCTTCTTCCCTTTCTCCTCCTCCTCTCATCCTTTCTTCTCCTCCCTCATCCTTCTTCCCCCTTCTCTCAACACTCTCTCTCCTCATCCTTCTCCTTCTCTTCCCCCCATCCCCTATGACCTCCGCCCTTTACTATCCAAATTTGGTCCAGATCACAGATTACAGATCGATATATGGACCAAATCCACTCGAATCTAGACCGATCTAGACCAATTCTGGATCAAGCAAGGGATGGCGCCGAGAATCTGAGAAGATGAGGAGAGAAAAATGGAGAGGTCGAAGGGAAGAAAGAGAGGGGGTGGGCGGGAGAAAGGGAAAGAAAGAGAAGTAGGAGGGAAAGAGAAAGAAAGAGGTAAACGAAGAAAGGAAGAAAAAAAATGGGAAGCAGCGGAAAGGGAATGAAAGAGTTGATAGAAAGAGTTTTTAGAATGTTTCGTTTTTAGTAGATTGATAGAAAAGAAAAACCCGGTTCGAATTCTTAAAATGGAAGAAAATAAAGTTGGAATGAATGAATAAATAAATAAGGTCTCGTAGCTTCAATTAATTATAGGAAAAGATAAAGCAACGAGCTTCTATTTTGAATTTAAATATTAAAAATATATTAGTACCCAGTAGGAGAGGTGTTGGCCAATAGCGTTGACTATGATTGGAGTAGGGATGATAGAAAAGAGGAAGAAGATAAGCGGAAAAAAAAAGGAAAAAAAATTAAAACGAAAAAGAAAAGAATTAAAAAGGTTTTTCAATTTCTCCAAAAAAAAAATTTAGAGTAAACTACACTACGCGAATAAAGAGTTTTATTACCAATCTCTTAAGTAACCTTCATTTGTTTTTCTTTCTTATAAAACTAAATAATGTATATCTTCGGAAGATTTTCTCAATTTTGAATTCATAGTTCAGATATCCTTATGATGATTCCCTTTTTAGTAACTTACAACTGATCATAAACTTTCAATGAATTGATTATCCCTTAATGTAAATTAATTATCTTAGTGTGGCTTTCTCTTCTTCGATAACTTGTCCATTTCTTCATTTATTTCAATGAATTTATATATCGTGGGGGTATTGTGCAAATAACGTGATATGAATACCGAAAAAGTTATAGGATAGGGTGGAAATATGAAGAATATGAGGATAAAATTTCATATTGGAGAAAGGAAGAAAAACAATTGCAAGGAGAAAGAAAGAAATGATGAGAATCCTTCCATCAACAAGTAATTCAAAATTATTGTTAGATAAATTATAAAGAAGCAATAAAACAAGTTCATAATAAGTGTGTATATACATATACATACATACATATATATATATATATGCGCGTGTAAAAATATTGAGAGCCTTGTATTTAAAAAATTTTCCTCAAACTATACAACATAGTATAAAATTAGTCAGCAACGCAATACATAAAAGGCAAGAAAATATTTGAATAGATATGGTTTGTAGGTCTACTTATAGACAATAAAATAACAGTTGAAACCATATACTAGAGTGATGTAAGCTGGCGTTAAAAAAGGGATGATAAGCAAGGTTTATAAGTCTATTTGTTAGGGGTGTAAACAAGTCGATTCGATTCGAGTTTCAATTTATGAAACTGGAATTAGAGCTTGAGCTTGATGAGTTTAAATGTCGAGCTAAGTTCGAGCTTAAAAAATAAAAAATACTTATTTTATTTTTTTAAAAAAAATAATATTTTTTAATAAATAATAAAATATTAGAAATATATGTAATTTTACTATTAAAATAATAAATAAATAAATAAATATGTAATCGATCTTGAGCCGACTCGCGAACTAACGAGTTTAATATTTTCGAGCTATCAAAAGGAAATTTGGAATTAGGGATGACAATGGGAGCGGGTGACCGCGCGGGAGGCTAATGGGGCGGGGGGTGGGGCGGGGCCGGGGGGAAAAATTCCCCCCGCTTAGAAACGGGGCCGGGGGCGGGGGGCGGGGAGTGTACCCCCGCCCCGCCACCCGCTTTAAAAAAATAAATATATAAAATAAATATATGTATATAATTATATATATAATATATAATTTAATTAGTTACAAACTTATGATAATGATATTATTAGTTATATGTATTATATAATGTCTATTAGTATATATAATATAATTGATATTATTAATTATACTAATAATTATATATGTGTACTAATACAAATTATTAATTGGTTATACTAAATTTACTAATACATTTATACTAAATCCCTAATTACACTTAATACAATAACATTTTTTTCTTAAAAAAAACACAAGCACAATAATGAATTAGTGATTGTATTTGTGCCAAAAGTGAAAACTTGACTACTTTAGTTTATTTATTTCATCATGTTGGATTGTATTCAAATAATCTTTGTTTGGTTGTTTTTATAAGTTTCAATTGTAAAATTACAATGAATAATAATTTGATGATGTGTTGATATTTTAGTACTTGATTATTTGTTAAAATTTAATCACAATAAAATTATATAACAAATTTTTATTAGCCCCGCGGGGGAAGCGGGGCGGGGCGGGGGACGGGGGATGGAGCGGGGGCGGGGCGGGGGATGGGGGAGGGTCCCCCGTCCCGTTGCCATCCCTATTTGGAATAGATGCAGAAAGACCTTTATACTGTTATTCTGATAATGATTCGGCAGATAATGGTGGATTCTAGAGGCAACAGAGATAGTGGAAACTTTTTCACTTTAGCTCATCCATTTCCTCGTCTGTTTTTCCTGCACTTTTTTCTAGTTTTTCTTTTCTTGGTTTTTTCTTGTGAATTTGGATGGAATTTAAGAGGTTAAACTTGAGATTTGGAGGACTTTTGGAGATTGGTTTTAAGAGAAATGTTGAAAAATGAAGATGTGGCCATGGATTTTTATGACTGCATTTTACGAGAAGATGCAAAATGGAAGTTGAGGTCTCTAGTTCAGATGATTAGGTGATTAAGGCTTTGATGATGAAGTTGGTAATGATTCTAAATGATAAAGAAAATATATAAGAACTAAATTTGCAGAAAAAAATCAGTAGACCAAAAGGCCCTTTGCTTATTGTCCAGTGTGCAAGGTGTTGTTTGTGTTAAACATAACGATTCAAATTGACGAAAAGACTCTAATATACATTTTAATTCGTTGGACAGGTAAAATTGTTCAATAATAATTGGGTTAACAACATAAAAACCCCCTGTGGTATAACTAT
Organism: Coffea eugenioides; assembly: GCF_003713205.1. Classification (NCBI taxonomy): domain Eukaryota; kingdom Viridiplantae; phylum Streptophyta; class Magnoliopsida; order Gentianales; family Rubiaceae; genus Coffea; species Coffea eugenioides. The sequence goes on from NC_040036.1 coordinate 78,516,740, forward strand.
TATCCAGAAAAGCCCCTTGTGGTTTCATATCATACGCGTCGGTACCCTATGGTTTGAATTATTCTGAAAAATCGACGGAAATCGTTATAACAGACGGAGCTGAGTGAAAAGACAAAAATACCCTAATGATATAAGTGAAAATTGCAGAAGTAATTTTGGGCAAGGGCACGGGCCAGGCGGTCGGTAGTGTCTTGACCTGAGACTCCACCATTGTGGACCCAACAAAGCAAGGTTATCAAGATTGAGCTCTTCGGTCCAAGAAGCGTGGCGATGGGGGAGGAGGTGGTTTTTCGAAGGAACTTCTCGGCGATGGCAGCAGCTGCTGCGGCGGTGACGGAGGAGGATGAGGATGAGGAAGAGTCTGATACGTCGAGTGCTGCCGCGGTTGGACTGGGGTCGGGTGGGATGAGGAGGAAAAAGAGGAGGAGGGCCGCGGTGAAGGTGGCAGTAAAAGGGTATAGGAAGTTGGCGGATACGACAGGGGGATTTGCGGACATATATGAGAGAGTAGAGGAGGCGAAACAGAGGCAAATGGTTGAGTTGGAGAAGCAGAGAATGCAGTTTGCCAAGGATTTGGAGATTCAAAGGATGAAGCTTTTTATGGAATCCCAGGTCCAGCTCGAAAAGCTTAAGCGATCTAAGCGCAATTCACTATCTGGTGGTAAGTTTATCTGTGCATTTGCATATTGTCTCGAGTAATGCTGGCAATGTTACATGACTAGTTTCAGCCTAGAGTTTCTTGGGTTTCTTGACGAGCCTCTCCTCCACCTCTTCTCTCCAGTTGTAAGTGGGCTTGCTCTCTCTCCTCTCGTTCCTCAGTTGCCTTCTCTCCCTGGCCGTTAGTTGCTTTTCATTCATGAACTCTACAGTCGTCGAGATCGTGAAAGAAATAATGGGACTTCGGAGCTTATTGAAGGCTTTGGAGTAATGGGTGGACGGGGAAAGAAAGAGAGGACAAGGACTCCATGTAAGAAGCCTTCGCTGCAGCTCTATCATCCCTATTAGTATCTCGTTATTCAATCTGATTTTGATCTGGTTTTGTTTTCTTGGCACAAATGGCTTGTGTTTCTGCTATTTTGGTGTTTGTTTGGTTTTGGATTAACTAGCAATTTGGTAGATGAAAGGTAAAATAGACATATCAGGTGAAAGTTTGTAATAAAAATCAATTTTCCCAAGAAACACGCGCCTTTCCAGTGCGTTTAATACAAACGCCGTACATTTGACGATTTTCGTCGACTTTTCAGAATAATTCAAACCATGGGATACCGACATAAATGATATGAAACCACAGAGGACTTTTCTGTATGATGGCTATACCACAGAGGGCTTTTATTTTGTTAACTCATAATAATTGGAAGGTCAAAAATTAAATTTTGTCATAATTTGAGAACCACTAGGCATTTTGCCCTTAATTTTTTTCAACCACTTGTGGCTTGCTTGGCAAATGAAAAATTTGTCACATTTGAGAAAAACAATTTCTTTTAATTTTTTAAAAAAATACCCAACAAATATACATGTAAAAAAAAAACCCCCACTACCCTTCACCCCCATTCTTCACCACATTTATCCCTCAGGACTGCTTACAATCTCTTCTGTTATTCTTCTCTTCTAGCCACTCTATCATGCATCTCTCTTCCCATTTTCTTTTCATCCTTTCACCACTTTCTTCTGCATTCCAAATTGGGCGGTGACAAGTCTAGACTAGATCAGCCACCACCTCTCCCTTCTTTCATTTTTCCTTTCTCTTCTTCCTTTTTCACTATCCCTTCTCCCCCACTCTCGATATGGACTAGAAAAGGGATGAGCAGTAGCAGGGAAGAAGGGGAGGGAGGGAGGAGAATGTAGTGATAGGATAGAAATAAGAGTAAGAAAGGAGATAATAGGTGGCAGATGTGGAGGTGGTGTGTGCTAACGTGGTGATGATCGATGGCAAGGATGGATAGTGTATGGAGGGTAAAGGAGTTTTATAACCATCTTCCAGACACTCTAAAAGAAAAAAAATTATTAAAATTCTACGCTAAATTACAGTAAAATTTTAGACAAATATTCAAAAAAAAATCCGTTTGTCAAGCAAAGCCTACATTGCTAGGTGTCAAAAAGAAGAAAAGTATGGGATCAATACAACTAATTTACAACTCAACAATTTCGCCTTTGGAGTAGGGTTACGTTCGAAAGGTCATTTCCCCGTATAGGTAATTCAACCACTTGAAGAATTTTGATGTGCGGTGTTGAAGAAATGAGGGGACCAAGAGTTAAAACTTATGAAGAATGAGGAATGAAATTGCAATTTTTGCAGTTTGCATTTTCCATCTACACTTGAGAATCGGAATTGGGACGTAAACTTTACATATTGCAGTACAGGCTGTATGTATCAAGGATCACGTAGCAATACGTTCAATCCCAGCTCTACTCAAGCAAAGACGAAAAGGATTTGTCACCTGGATTCACATTCTTCAACTATCCCGCCCCACTTTCGCATCCGTTCTGATGCATGTGCTACCTGCGTTTCAATTTTCAAGTAAAAAAAAAGTTAGAAATGAGAATAGTTAATGTTATGTTGAATATATTTATTCAGATTATAGTATCATTAGAAGGCTGGAAAATCGTAATTACCTCTTCATTCCAATCAGTTTTCCACACAACAAAGCAAAGGACTAAAGTTTGTAAAAAAGTTCCAAAAATCATTCCCATCCATATTCCCTGAAACAAACAATCTGTAATTGAATTTTGTGGAGTTTAAATGATGAAGAACAAGGATAGCAAAATTTCATCAAACTAGTAATACGTCACGTGATTTGCACGTGGATATATTTGTACAACATATATTTTCTCAAGCTATTTTATTTGCAAAATTTTATTGATGACATGATATTAACTAAAAATCTGTGACATACGACAATAAGCAATTGCAAGTCATACATGATATTTGTTGCATTAAAGAGAAAACTAAATGTTTATTATGCATTCCGTCATTACAAAAGCTTTAAAGATACAAGTTATTATATCTAAGTTGAGTATCTACAATTTTCTTAAATAGAATGAGTTGGAAGTCATGGCTTCTAAAATTAATGTAAGAATTCAAGAATCTCTCAAGTCTAAACTTATACATTTCTATTAAAAAAAAACTTTGATGAGGCTAAAATAATACCTTAAGATTCTTCAAGACCACTCTCTAGTAAGTTGAAGTTTTGAACCCAAACCTCCATTTGATTCACCAGCAAAATTAATTTCCAATTCCAATCCAACAATATCTAACGTCTTCATAATTAAGCCTTCTTTTTCATGCACCTTGGAATATATATATATATTTATAGCTTTATTCTTCAATAAATCTTGATTTAGGCCATTTCATAGGACATGAGTGGTTCAATCAGTTATTAATACCTACCTATTTATTGCTCTCTTTTCTCATTACAGGAACGGTTGCTTAAGGAGTTTTAGAATATGATGCAGTTAAAAATAAATATAGAATATGATGCAGTATCGTAAACTTAATCATCAACTTAATCTTCTGTCTTTTCATCAGCCGTGGATGACTTTTTCTCTTCTCATTGTTCGCTATTTTTTTCTAGACTAATATGTATGACATGAAGCAAATAGAGATAAAGAAAACTAAAACCATAACAATGCTTACACTGAAACAAACCTAGACACGTGGTATTTCTACAATGGTAATAGATGGATAGATAGATAAGAATTATTCTTTAATTGGAGGATTTATTTTCATTCTTAGCAATAATAACAATTCCACACAAAAATGAAATTTACAATGCATCTCCTTCAATTTTTTGTTTTTTTTTTGTTTTGGGTTGCATTTTCTTTCGACAACTGTCTTATACAGTTATGTTTTTGCATCATAGCTTTGATAACTCCTATAAACATGGAATGATACTAATGAGTAAAAGAGAGTACAAAATCCTTAACCTGTTGATGAAGTACTTCTTGCATTTAAAGCATAATATATCCTTACCTGAACTCCTAATTTTGCGTTGTAACCTAGAAGATATCCAAGAGGAAGACCAATAACATAATAACAAGACATATTAATATAGGCCACCAGTCTTTGCCATCCTCCACCAACAGCCACACCTGCAAACCAATAACTCTTATTTTCCTGTTTTGGGCTTTTTAATATATTAAAAAAAAGATTAATCTTTCATAAACTGACAGTGTACTGTCAGCGTTGGATGAATAACAAATGTGCAAAATTTGAATTTTTAATTCAACTTTTATGCATATGTCATAGATCCAACGGTGATAGTGTACACACTGCCAGTGTATATAAAATTTACTCTTAAAAAAATAGTGGAAAGATAATACTATTAGTGTCATTTATGCCATTCTTGGCACCTGATATTACTGGCTGGACACTATTAAGCACAAGGGTTGCACTGAGAAGGTACGCCAAATCTGCAACAGCTTTCTGCATTTTCTCACTGTTGGTGAATAGAACAGCAAAATGGTTCTTGGCTGCCATTATAGCCACCATGCAGAGGATCCCAATAAGTAGAGATTGAGCTACAGTTACATAGACTGAATATTTAGCTCCCCTTGGATGTCCAGATCCTAGCTCGTTCGAAACACGAACACTGCAAATTTGTGAAGACATAGATGTGTTTTATATATGAATGCTAAAGTGTAATGATTCCTAAGACAACGCCAAGAACTTTTTACTGTATTGGTAATCAGTTGCAATTGTACCATTTAAGCCCTAAGCTTACCTTTTACCTGTTACAACTTTTTTTTAATAGTAATTACTAGCTTGACAATCTCACAAGGCAAAAGAATCAACCTAAATTTGGTTAAGACGTAAGAGAGGAAAAAGAGAATTGAGTTATTAGTTGTTTTTTTTAAAAAAAAATTAAATTACCTAATTGCTGCATTAATTCCAATGAATAGCATTCCTTCCCAACCATTCACGTTCATGCTGAATAAACACAGAATGACTAGTCAGGAGAATTCGTATAAGAGTAAAATTAAGAATATAGAGAAAAAGCTGCGGCAATTTGATCAAGTACCAAATAGATAGGGAGCCAACTGCTAGAATAGGGTCTCCAAGGTGTCCCGTGAGAACAATAATGCTCATAAAATACCAAATTTCTAGGCAAAGCATCACTGCTGAGGCTACAGAAAGCTTTACGAAAGACCAAATCTCCTTGAAAGCTAACCAAGAAAGTCCCTTCCATGCATCTTGGCACCAACCTACAATATATACAACCTGAGCCAAAGAAATTATCCAGCCAGAAACGTCATAAGCTGCAGCTGCACCAGCCGTGCCCCATTTGAATACGCTAATGAAGAGATAAAGAGCCCCAATGTGTATGATGAGGGCGACACAGCCAACCCACGCTAGAATCCCAACCTTACTCTGTGCTTGTAAGAACTTCTGGGTGGAAAAATTGATGGCTAGGGAAAACATCTGAGGAATAATTTGCATGGAAAATGTTCCAGCCATATCTGCAATATCATCTCTTTGGCCTAGGAGCTTTAAGATAGGTGTTGAATAAATGTAAAGTGGCATCAAGCTGAAACAGGCACCTATTAGGATTATCCAAGACCTTTGCATGTATATCCCAAGCATTTCTACTTGGCCAGCCCCAAATGCATGCCCGCATAGTGTTTCCAGTGCACTGCTCATCCCAAACTGTAGATTTATTTAAAGATGAAAACCTGAGTAACTTGGCTTTTGTCTACCATAAAACGTCACTTTTCTCTCTCTCTCTCTTTCCGTTTTATCTTGAGAAGGGGGGACTTTGGTCGACTTTCATCAACATCGGTTCCCACCACCCTACTTAATGCATACTATATGCAGGTTCATACTGTGTTTTTACCTGTTGTAAAGACCATTCTATCTGAAATATAGAATTAGTACAATCTTCGATAAATCCTATGGAGGTCTAAGTGGGAAGAAGAGAGGGAATCCTCTATAATGCTGGGATTTTTTTTCCCTTCCTATTATGGGCTTGATCTTCTTTGCTTGAAATAGCTAATTCTAAATTCTCGAAGCTGAAAGCTATTATTCGGGCGTTCTGTTTTTAGTTTATCTCTACTTCTAACATACTAAAGTTGATCTGCAGAAAAATCTGTCAAGGTGCACGTATTAGGCTTTAATTTTCAAATCTTTTAAGAAAAAATCTCCTTCCATTTGTTGAATGGCTTCTTCAAGAATCAATCAAGTAATGGCAAAAAAATTGAAGAATACACAAATTCCCCATATCCTCCAAAATATCGATAAAAACTCTCTTTTATCTTAGTAAATACGTCAAAAATATATCAAAAAAAGAAAATTTACATCGAGTGCTAAAAATATATGTAATTGAGAAGTCAAGGATTCAGAGGAACCTAACCAAGAAACCGAATGAGAGGTTGGCAATAACTGACAAAGAGATTGCGATTGCAGAGAGCTCCACATCCCCAATATGCCCAACAAAAATATTAGTGAATGAATTTATTCCATAGTTACAGAGAATGTTGAAAACAATTGGACCAGCTATAGACCAAAGTTTCAAAGATTCAACATAACATATATTCATTGCATCCTCAAATCCACGAACTGGAGGATAATCTCCTTCTGCCTCACCATTAACTAACACGGCGGAGGGGGCCTCATGGAGAACAACCTCTTGGGAGGAGGGACCCTTAGGGAGTATTGGTGACTCGATATCCAATACATGCATGGACTTGGGTGATGATTCTTCAGAGGGTAAGCCATTGCTGCCCTCTTCTTTAGCATTCTGTTTATGTTTCTCAATCTTTGCACTTTCTAAAAGACCTACAGATTTTCGTGGAAGAATACGAATATAACGTTGAAAATATGAAGAATTTTGTTGTTCTTTCCTGTTCTTTCACCGGACAAAGCTTTGTTATGCATTTCTTGGAAGTCTCTGTCATACTCCCTAGCTATTAAGTAGGCCATTTTGACAAGTGGCATTTTTGTTTACAAGAATTTTGCAAATTTCACGGTTCTAAATCGAGCCTCACTTGCATAATTGGATAAAATAAAAATAGGGGATAATTTCAGAAACCTCCCCTGAGGTTTTCGACAATTTCACTCGACTCCCTTGAGGTTTACATAATTACAGAGATCTTCCTTATTGTGATAAAAAGACAATAATGCCCTTTATTAATTGTCAACTCAATGAAAAATTCTATCAAATATTAAAACTCTCTCATCAATTATTAACCAATAATTCAAACCACAGTTCTATTTAACTATCTTTTCTTTTTCTCATATATCTGTTTTTCTTTCAAACTCATTTATCTATTATTATCAACCAAATGTGTACTGTCGCTACTTATAAAATCACCATACACTCTAAACCACAAATACTTATATATCTTAGTATCTATTCCCAATTCTCGATTTTCCATTATTAGTAAATGGTTTCCTTGCGCCCATTTTTGTTTCCAATTTTTGATAGGTATTAGCAAATTGAAATTATCAAATGGCAAATTGAGTGCTAATTTCACTATCAAATTAGATGGATATGAAGATAGTGACAGTGATAAAAAATAAAAATTAAGGATAAGAAGTGAAATAGGAACTAAATATAAGTTATACTATTATGGTTATCATGAAAAAAAGTGTTCTTGGTATATATTTATAACTACATTGTGTTTCTATTTTTGATTTACAATTATTGATATTATTTCTATAGAGAGAATTTGATTGATTTTGAACTCTGTGCCAATGGAATATATTGGATATTGATATTAGTAGTGATGGTTTAGATTATTTTGTATTAAAAAGGTGGCAGTCATGGAATTGAAATTTAGGAATATTGATGAATATTGTAGTATATTAAGTAAAATCTAATATTGTTATGAAATTGTAGGTAAGTTTTTGGATATATGATGTAACATTTATAGCTGATAAAATGGTCTGCATAAAAAATTTTTAGGTAAAAGAGGAACATTAAAACAAAGATAAGTGTTTATTTAATGATAATTTAGATGTTGATAAGTAGGTAATAATGGTAGGAAATAAAGATAAATGAAATAGAGACTGTAAACCATCTTTTCCTTTACATTTTTGTTATTAATTATAACTCAAGGGTATTATAGAAATTTTGGGAAAAAGTATAGCCTTTTGGGTCTAGAATATTACTTAAATAGTGAAAATAGGGGACGTAAGTATAATTTTTAGAACTTGAGAGGAGCTTTCTACAATTGTTAAAAATCTCAGGGGAGGTATGTGAAATTAACCCTAAAAATAGAGCAGAAGTCCAAACGCCTCAGATGTATAGTGATCAGTATAATGTGGCATCCAGCCGATCACGGTGAAAAGGGACAGTAGAGGACAGCCATGCCCTAACCTCTGCACTGATTATAACTTCTCTTTTTTATAATGATTATTAGGAGGACGACTTGGTCCATCAGTGGTAAGCATCACTTAATCTATGGAATAAAGACTACAATGATGAGTTTTGGGTATGAAATTTCCAACACCCTTTGTACCTTTTCATTATTGTTCTCCTCCTTTTCATTTTTCAACTGTTTAATTGTATATCCATGCCATTTGCAAGCAGCCCTGAATGGCCGACCTTCAGAGGCAGATTCTTTGATTGACATTTTTTCGGTTGAACAACAAATGAGGAAGAAAATGATTAAAGATATCAAAGTTCAAGAGAAAACAGACTCACCATTGAACTCAAAAAAAATAATTTGCATTTCTTCTTTTCTCTTTGAATTTAGCAATATTTCTCCCATTGGTAATTCGAGAGAAAGAACTTGACAAGATCTACACTTTTAAGAGGCAAAAGAACGGAACTTCTAGTGATAGTTTACCTCATCAAAATTTAAAGCTTTCTGAAGAGGCTAGGCCTCGTAGAACTCATACGGATGACCGCGAATCCTTGGAATTCATGGAAAGCTGGCCATTATCATCTGAAACCCCACCATCATCATTATATACCTTGCTGCTGGAATCAACACCTACACCGTGAAATGACTCCCCAGATACTAATGCTTGAAGTAATTTTGGTGGTGGTGGGACTGTTACTTCAACTACTCCTTCCAGCATTTTTACCACCATTCCCATTGTTGGCCTAATTGATTCATCATCCTGGATGCACCAGACTGCTACCAGAGCTGCACGCTGCGCCTCTGCTATGTTGTATATGTTGCCAAGCCTCTCATCAACCACGGCAGCCACATTACCTTCTATAATTTCACGAGCTGCCCAAGGTGGAAAAAACCATTTTTCTGTTCCAACCCCTCCACCGCCACCAGCTGAAGGTGGCCCCTCTACATTGCGCCTGCCACCTAGCAATTCCAGTAAAGTCATGCCATAGCTATATACATCTGCTTTGGTGGTGATCGCCACACCAGAGATCCACTCAGGTGCAACATATCCCCACGTTCCTCTCATGGTGGCTAACACTCTACTGAAGTCCCTACCAATCAGCTTTGCCAACCCAAAATCTGACACTTTTGCTGAGAAATCTTCATCTAACAAAATGTTCTCAGGCTTAATATCACAATGTATTATACAATTTCGACATTCCTCGTGTAAATAAGCAATGCCTCTTGCAGTACCAATCGCTATACGAAATCTGGCATCCCAACTCAAGTTCTTACCATCCCGCCTCAGATACACACTGAGAGGACCATTTGGCATGAAATCATAGACTAGCAGCCTATGAGAATTTTCAGAACAAAACCCCCTCAATCTAACCAGATTTACATGCTGAATATTCCCAATTGTGCAGACTTCTGCACGAAATTCCTTCTCTCCACCGCCTGGTTTTTCAAGTCTCTTCACAGCCACTAGTGTAGAATCTGACAGTTCCCCTTGGAACACTGCCCCAAAGCCACCATGGCCAAGCTTATCTGAGAATCCCTTAGTAGCAGCATGAAGCTCTTTATAGGAAAATACCTTCAAATTTGTCACTGGAAAAACACCTTCCTCTTCCTCTTCCTGCTTCCTTTTCTTAATCCTCCTCCTCCTCCGCAGAAACAACAATACGATTACTCCTATTACTAGAATCACTAAAAACCCGCAAATTGCTTCAAGAAGTACAAGTTTCATCTTGTTCTTCACCTCAGCGTTGTTTCCTGGCACCCTTAAGTAAAGTTTTTCCTCGAGTGTGCTATCAGAAGTAAGATTTCTAAGATTCAGGAGTGAGCCATACAAGTTCTTGCACAAATTTGCTCTCTCATTGTAATGCAAACCAATACATGAACAATTTCTTATACACATTTTCTCACACTCACTCCTGGTTCCAGTAAATGACAACACCACTGCTCCCTCATAGCTCACCACACCTGCATCCTCAAAACCATCATTCTTACCACAAACATCACCACTTTGGCGGCGACAACCATTGGAAAAGTCCCCTGCATCCCATGAAACATCATCTACTGGCTTAAACCCCATCAAGCAGCTACATGGACTTAACAATTTAGCATTACAGAACCCAAAATTCCCACACAATGCATAAACTCTACACAAATTTTCAGGCTGTGACCAGAACATGTTCCAATACTCACTCTGAGGGGACCACGTGAATTGCTTCAATTGGCCAGTGTGGTCCACCTGGAACCTAGTAAGAGGTGGACTCAAACCATTATCCAATGATACCTCAGTATATCCAAAAGATGCCATAGGAGTAAAGGGGTTGCCAAAATGAAACCTATAAATGTAAGGAACAGTCATTTCCGGCACCCCGGAAAATGCATTTCCAGTCCAATTCCCAGTTGACCAATAAATATTAGTACTATTGTTATCATTACTAGTATATACAAGAGCAATCTCACCGTAATCAAGTGGCATCAATCTCAGGGAATACTTCCCAGGTGATGGATCATTGGAACTCTTCCAACAAGTCAGCGACTGGTCTGCTGTCAAGTTCATGCCAGGAAGCCACGTGTCAGTTGGATAATCAAAGCTTTGCCAAACTTTGTCACCATTACTCGAGTAAAGCACTAAATTTCCCTGCTCTAGAAGCCTTGCCTTGATTGCTTTCTCAAGATTGTCACTTTCCCAAATAATGGTTCTTGAATCTTCTTCCTTCAGAGCTAACTTCCCATCCTGAGTGATTTCCACACTAGCTGAAGTAAAATTCTTGATGGGATTTTCCCTGTTTGCAACCCAAACATAAGTCGGGGTTGGAATTGAAGCATACCATATCCCCAAGTACCATTTGGACTCATCATCAGTACGGAAAAATCCCAACTCAAATGTCCTGTTCTCACTGAAAATTGTGGTATTTCCAGCAAGTACAAGACGGGATCTTTGCAAAGACTCTAACTTTATGCTATCTTTTAACCTTCCCCTAAATTCTTGGCTGGTTTTAGATAAATGGGACGGCTTTACATCCTGTTTTCTTGATTTTAGTAGTTCTGCAGTGGTGCTGAGGGCAAATGCTGTTGAAATCAGAAGCAAAGGAAGTATGAGAGATAAAGTTGGCATTTTTTTGGGAATTTTAGTATGGTTACGCGTTAATTCAAGAAGCATTCTTGGAGTTGAAATGCATTGAATTAATTGATTGACTGGGAAGCTTTGCTCAATTACTCAAGCTGCAGCAGATTACGAAGTGGGTATGTGCAGAGTTGAAGAGGAGGAGGGAGCATGGGGGAAAGTAATAAGGAAGGGAAAGGGAAAGAGCAGAGAGTGTTTTGTCTCTGATATCTATCTGAAAAAGCTACCACATTTGGACAAAGATTGGTGGTACCTATACTAGTGGAGCTACAAAAATGCTCTCTCAAATCACGGGGCCTTGTACATTAATGCACTTTTTTTTTGGCCATGCAAGAAGGGTGGAAATTTTACCAGGAAAATAAACGAATTATGGACGTGATTATAGCTCATAAAATTACGTGGTATTAACATTTACTCGTACCAAATTATACTTGAAAGCATGGCTTGTATGATAAGACTATAAGTTGAGGAAAAGATGTTTTTGTTATCTAATTAATTTACTCTGACTGAAATTTGAAGAATTACACAAATAATAATAATTAAGATTCATTAGGCAAGACTCACTCTTTATGAAGCTCAGATTTCAAATCCTATGCATAATAATTAGGAATAAGGATTGAAAAAAAAGGAAAGGTCCATTTAATTTAAAACATCCCTATTCGATTAGTAAGTCGAACATGGGTAGTGGGGTCCTGTTAAGACTTTTGAGGGACGAGGGGGCCCCATGGGCTAAGACCACGAGAGCACGAGTCCATTTAAACAACGGATTAGATAGGATGCTGTCCTTCTCTGGTTTCAACACTTTGACCTTTGTTCGGTTTTAGACCCGAGAAAATGTGCCGATTCTGGTACATTGTTGACAAATCCCACCATTCTTCTAATAAAACCATTTTCATAGCCAACTAATCTTTGGATTCTGGAAGTTGGTGAAAGTCGGGACGATCCTTTTCAGGTGGACGATTCTTCTTCGTATGCTCAAATTTTCTTCCAGAGGCAGGTGTATACTGTATAGCTGTACTGGTAATCACTCTAAATTTCTCGAGCACTGCTATTATTATTATTATTATTATTGCTTCAACATATAAGCTTTCTTTACTTGAAGCTGCCCAAGAAAGGTGTTTATACTAGGAGAGGTACTATCAATCGTCTAACACCATGCCAGCCTGTGAAAATAGTTGAAGGAAATAACAAGATGAATCCTTATACAATATAAATATAAGAACGGGTCGTGATCAAAGCAAATTTGAATTTCAATCGCATAAATAGAGATTTTTTTGAAAATGTGGAATGTTACGTAGTTTTTTGAAAACTTTGGTACAATTGAGAACAGCATGTGTTTATACCGAATACCTTCATTTTGATACATTTAAAGTTTTGATTTATGGATACATCTGGGGAATATGAAATTATTTTGCAACTATTTTTGCATTGAGTACAACTCATATAAGCTTATGTGTTATAATTACTGAAATGGTGTTATAGACACATTTAATTGAAGTATAGATTTTGTTGTACAATTAACACAAAGACATAATAACACGTTGTGCAATTCACATGTTACTAGAACTAGCCATTGGAAGATATTCCTTTATCTAAATCAATTTATGTCTACTCTTGCACGATTTTCAACTAACATCTGTAAAAGGATCTTTTGAGAATAATAAAATTGTAAAAGCATTGATAAAACAAAATATACAAGTGTGTGCTGCAATTAGAATGTATTATTATTAACTTTGTCATTTTTTATGACTATTGTTTTCCAAAATGTACTATTACTTATCTAATAAAAAAATCCTCTCGAATTACAAGCACCAAACTCCCGCACAGGCGTTCCTCCGTGGTATGATAAAAGTAAACAGGTTCATGATAGCATGAAGCCAAATTGAAGGAGCATTTTACAGATTTCTGTCGAGCTTTTTTTTTTTCAGTTTTTTCTGTCACAATATAAGAAGTACTAATCACATCGACGCTAGCGCATTTTTCGGTCGCCATTAGGGTGATCAGCTTTCTCGACTTTACACAGGTCAACGTGTACACGTTATTGTATGTTATATACAACTCAGTTGATGCCCAAATCCAAAGAAATGTGTCAATCAAAATCTCAAAATGTCAATTCAATTTTCAATTTAGCCATCTAATATTATATAGTTTTGCCTCTTAAACACCTTAAATAACAAGAATTCAACTTGGTCCGGGTATGAAATCTTGAAACCAGTCAAACGAAGCAACATGGCTGAATGCATGTATCATCCTAACTGATATCAGAAGATGAAATTTGTACAGCATTATGTCAATTGATAAACGATAAACAGTAGTATCAGAAGGATTAATCCATGAGAAATCGAGTAATGTCAGTGATCTTCCAGACATCAAAAGCAAAAGTGACTGTTTCTCTCGAGTCCACGAGCATGAGCCTGAGTTTGCACCCTTCAACATCGCTCATAGTTTTCTCTGTACAGGATAAAAAGATCAACCAGCTACGCTGTCCTTCAATGCATAAAATGCCAATCTGTTAAAGATATGGCATCTGGTGTCCTAAAGTGAAAGGAGCTTCCTTCCTTCCACTAGTGCCCCTCTTCTTTCACGTTAATAGCTCCCCAGAATTGAGATGCCTTCCGAATTTGATCAAAATATGAACTTACATTGACATTTCAAAATATGCACATAATGCACAGAATTATTAAGAATTATACGAAAATGAATCTCTTGGCCACCCCACCCCATGGTGTGGACAAATTAACTTCTTAGGCAACCCTTCAAAATTCAAGTTGCCATGCCTTGACATCTCAAGGCCAAGACACTTCAATCTGATGGCATCACAAAGCTTCATAGATCATTTCCTGTCAGAATTGACAAGAAACATCATCTTATGTTGTTGCACATTTTCAACGGTAAAATAGATCGGGCCAATGTCGTCTGTTGTCAGCGACCACGACGACTAAGACTGGTATCTATACAGAAAGATGCCCCCACCCCCTTAGCCATTTAACTACTAAGCGCTAGTCCTAAACAGTTTAAAATAAACCATAAGCAGCATATTTGATATTAAAAAGAATCAATTTTAAAAGGAAGCCCTTGAGTTGCTTTTGAATCAAACTGTGTATTCAAATTTTCAACAATTTAGAAAACCAAATTCTTTTCCAGTTTCAATAAGCTGCACATAACTTATTTGAGCTGTTGAGAACAATCCCAAAGACCCAAAAATATCACTTCCAGTTTTTGGAAACATGTTTTTACAGAGAAATGCTATCAGAGTAATTAAATAGACTGTGATGTATAAGGAAAGGTAATAAAAAGACCTGATCACATATGGGACAAGTGTCACTTCTTTCCATCCACTCCAGTATGCAAGAGAGATGAAAATGATGATTACATTTGGTGACGATTCTAGGATTCTCCGCATCATAATCTGCAAGAGAAAATGCAAAAAAATTAACCTAGCAGTGGTGAGCTACTAAAAATCCATGAAAAAGAGTGATGTTGTTACTGTTCCCCAAAATTGCTGTTAGGCAAATAAAGTGGTGCACCTTCAAGACATGTAGGACAAACATCAGCTTCTTCATCTGGAGTCAATGAATTTAAGTGAGGGCTTGATTTCAGAAGCTCATTTCCAATTTTTTTAGTAGTGGCAAGAAGGAAGCCAGGTTCAGCTTTCAAATCAGATTCTTTATTCTCTACAGGTATATCTGTCTCAAAGCTGCTTGCATTGCCTGGTTCTCCAGCAGAATTAGAATCAGTTGGTGGACGGCCCAAAACCACATCAAATGGAATAGGTGTGGGTGGGGATCGAAAAGTGTCAGGAATTGATGTATCAAGATTCAAATCAACCAGGAAACCAGCAGTGAGTGCAGTTGCAACACTGTCATTAGAAGTCAGGGACTCGTGTTCCTCCGACACGGATGGGCACTGCACAAAGAAGTAGATCTGAGACTCAAAAAACAGCTACCACAAAAACGAGGATTTCATACTGTGGATTTGCTTTTAAAACAAAAAACACGAGAGCAGAGAGACTTGCAGCATTTGGAAATAAAAGACCTCATGAACTCCCCATAGACAAACATATAATCGGAGTTCCATGGAAGAACTGTTCACTAGAAAGTTATAAAGACTGTTTAACATTGCCACGTCCCTACAAGGAGTCAAGACTTGGGTAGCAAGGCACCCAACACTTTTACACCATTTGCACATTTTTGGTTGCCCCTTTTTCATTTGGGGCATGTGTTGGAGAAGGGGTAGGGGTGGCATTCATGTATAAAAGGAACCGGGACTTCTAAACTGATGAATTCATCCCACTCATAAGCACTGGTAAGTGCTCATCCAAGTTTCGTATAAGCGGATAACCATGAGAACATATGGCCACGTACAGTATATTTAAGCAAACTAAAGTATCCAACTAAAACGGAAAAATACTAACAAAAGCAATGGTGCTATGGCCTAAGTAATGAAGGAATACGTAAACCATGTGGTATCAGTTCTTTCAAGACCAGTCATGCAAACTATTAGGTCCACCAAGCTATAAAAACAAATGCACTCAGTGTAGTGATCCAAGTGCAAGAAGCAAAGTGAATTATTCATAGGAAATCTCTCCCAATAACTCGGAGCCTAAGAAGATGATTCTGACAAGGTAAGAGAAAGTAAGCTGTTGTCTAGATAATGGAAGTAATTACCCACATAGTAAAATACAGGAGTTCCATGAAATTGAGGCTTGCGGGAAGAACAACAGCAACCTCCCATTTCCTGCCTATTTGTTTATATCACTTAGTAAAAGGAACATGATTTTCTGGTCACCATAATGAAAATGAGAGTAACTGCTACAAAGAATAAGAACATACCATGTTAGGCCTGTGAATCAAATTAAACAAGAATTATAAAGTTGCACTCTTGCGGCAACAATTCAAGAGGGTGGGGGACAAAGAAGTAATGCACAGAGATGATCAGCAAGAGAATCTCAAGAACCAAGTGCATGGATGAAATTTTTGAAACTTATAATCTTGGAATCAAGATAACTGTAACCCTCTTTCATCAATACCTTGTGAAAACGTGACGCAGCCAGATCCACCAGGAAAAACTGTTTTAAGTACAGATTCAGTCCTAGATGTTCTTACTTCTACATCAATGATTGAACCACCAAGACTGCACCAGATGAAGCACCTAACTACTATTTTTCAGCTTGCAGGTAACATGAGAATGGTTATTGATGCAAAACTCAACGATCTTCTAAAAAGTAACCAAAGCAAAGCTCTTACACTCAAAAGGAAAGGAAAGAAGTACGGAAGAATCATTTGTATATGATCAACATATTTATCATGTCCACCTCGTATGATAAGTACCGATTCAGGGATGGTAGAAGCATGATTAATTATAACTATTTATGGTAAAGGAAGAAGTTAAGGGAGATAAATGCAACAAGAAAATGTGGTAATGAAAACACCAAGGCTAGAAAGTACATTATAGACCTTTGTTGGATCGTACCCACAAGAACGTCATAATCCAATTCAAGCAAAATGTGAGACAAAACGTTCAAGTTCAAACATTTATAAGCAATACATTACGTCCGCAGAGGTGAGCAAAATCCAAGAAGCAGGGAGCTATGAATACACAAGGCCTCATCGTACATGGTCATGGACTTTAAAGCACCATACTTAACGTAGTAATGATACCTAATAGATTAACGTAGTAATAGATTAGGTAGATTGGCCTTTCTTTTACTTTCTTCAGTTTCACCAAATTCTAAGCACTTGCATTTCGAATTCTCGATACAACTACAATTACTTGAAAAGTCAATTGATAATGTTCTGGACCACAAGCAGGCACTCCATGGTCCAAGAATTCCCTGCTCCTTGGAGTCCTTTTCTTAACAGCTGAATCAATAGGGGATACCACCCCACTTAAGTTGTTATTTATGAACATTTACATTTCCTAATGAGCTATAGCTTCCCAACCGCTTCCACCAAAATAAAGAAAAAAATAAGTTATGCTACGATGATTGGTACAAACAAGAATGACACTTTCTGTCGCTGTACAACTGTTGAAAGAAAATTTTTTCCAGCTCAATCAAGAATAGCAAAAGAAAAATATCAGTCAAAAGCCAACAAAGAAGTGAGAAGATACAAACTTTCTCCGCCATATAGCCACCCCTGTCCCTCCTCCTCCTCGCCCAAGTCCCAGGGGGAAAAGATACAAAAAGAAAAAAAATGGAAAACTAAAAAGGATGAACATCAAAATTGCATAAACAGAAGACATTGAAAAAGGCAATTTCTGGACTACAAAGTTCACTAACAGAAAATGTTCAAACCATCAAAGACTTGTAAAAATATGACCCCAAAAAAAAAAAAAACACAACCCAGGCCTGAACTCGACATAAAGAAGTGCATACTGTACAAGTCAACTTTACCTTCAACCAACAAACAGAGACTGGTGATGGTGGGATGCTGCTGAACGAGTGCTGCTGACTGAAAGGGTCAAAAGGGCTGCTACTGTTGACGCTTTTTTTTTTTTTTTTTTTGTAAGTTTTATCTTTCAGGTCTGCAAATGAGAAGAAGGGATTAATTTCATGTCCGACTACTATTAGTATTTTCTTTATTAGCTTCAGCAAACTTTTCTTCTGTTTTTGGTAACGTATGGGTGGCGAATCTTTATCAATTTTGAGAGAGAAAACAACTGGAGGGAAGACCTGAGAAGGGAAAGTTGAAGGTTGTTTTTTCAGAAAGTAAAGAAATGGGAAATTTGGGGAGCGAGCGTGGTGGCATATTTGATGTTTGATAGTCCCTGTAATAATGAGCAGTAAGCACGATGACCACTTTCTGTGAATAGGTATTAGGTGGGGTTAGTGGCTGCGAATTGTTTCAGTTTTCAACCCAAAAAAAGAAAAAAAAAAATTCAAAAGCAACTGATGATGCGAGCCACGGATGAGAAAAAGATGGTACAGTAGTTTTCAAAAGGGTGGCGTCGCCCGGACTTGAACCGGAGACCTTCAGTGTGTTAGACTGACGTGATAACCAACTACACCACGACACCGTTTGATTCGAACACGTCCGTAATTCATAATAGGAATATAACGGGATAAATAGTAGGCTCGATTTCAACTTTGAAGCAATATCTAAGTAAAAGTGTCTATATATATATATATATATATATATATATTCCAAGGATGGTATTTTATTAGAAGCCACCACGCACCCTCACAATCTCAATCCCTTTTTTTTTTCTAGAACTTTAAAATTATTTTAATTTAAAAATATTTAGCTCCGCAATTTTGTTACAATCAACTTGTTTGAAATTGTTAGTTAACGATGTCCAATTGCGGTGTGTATTTAGGTAACCCTCATCGACTCTTATCCTTTTTCACCATTTCAAATTTACGTGTCACTTATCCACTAACTCGGAGCACTGAAAACTCAAATCACATCTATAAACTGAAGGCTCCATGCCAATTACAATTCCTATAACTCTATAATAATTAACTGATAACACAAATCATTCATTCACACTCCATTCTGATTACAATTCCTACAACTCTATGCTAATTACTGATAACACAAATCATTCACAACAACTAATGAATACTTACCACTAGCATTCTGACCCGTACAATGCACAAGTTTATATTTCAATTCAAAACAATATTAACGTATATACTTATATATTATAGTATAAGGGGTTTATATTTCAATTCAAAACAATAAAGTTGAAACCAATTTTTGTTTACCTATTGTCTGTCAAAATATAACAACACTTTGAATATAATAATTTACATGATAGAGCAATTGTAAACTTATTTATCAATATATCATGTTATACCCATATATCAAAATTTTTAACATTAAAAATACAAAGTATAACTAGTTCATTTCCTTCAATTTTATAAAATTTTGCTCCCATCTTGTAATTCTAAAATTGTTGAGTGCTTATAGAATAAGGTTCTTCATAAAATTTAATATATGTTTAAAACAATCTTTGTAAGATGTGTTTTTTAAATTTTCAAAATTATTAAAAATTGCCACTCTTCCCATCATCTCTTACGTACTAACTGGCTATTTACTACCTTCTATAATTTTCAGATCTCTTACCACAATACCATCTTTCCTATCATATCCCCACAATCCCATTCTTTCTTCTCCCCTCTCTTCGTAAAACTTTGTAGTAGTTTACCTTCCTTTTTCAACCTTTTTCACCACTGATTAACTCATTGCTATTCTCTTTCCCTCACCTATAGCTAGCCTCTAACTTCCTATCCTTGCCACCCAATTTCCTATTATTTTCCTCTCACCATTCTCCCAAACCCTTTAAATTCATAATTTGTTTTTTTGCTAGTAGTACTTTGTTTTTTATTTAGTGATTTGATAATTAATGATTCACAAATGGTACCATTCTTGATTTTTTTTTTTTAAATCCATGACCAATGAATATTATTTTCTTTTTGTTTTCTATATAATTTACCATTTTAGTTAGGATTACTAAATTGAAGGTAAAATATTGATATTTACTTTTTTACTTTTAGTAGGGTTGGTGATGTTTCCTCTTTATTTATCTTTACATTAATAGATTTCAAATCAAATTCATATATAAGTGGGTCACTTCTTACTTTTTAAATTCAAAAGACAAGAAATGATATATAACAATTTAAAAAATTCAAAATTCTATAAAAAAAGAATGAAGAGTTATAAGCATTCTGATTTAACCATTCTAAAAACCCTTCCTGCAATACATATATATATATCTGTATATGTGGATGTCTTCCCATTTTGTTCCCTCACCAAATTTATTCTCATTCGTCATCCACCCAAACCAAAAGGAGGGAGAAAAAATAATATTACGTGTCATAGCCTAATCAAGGAGAAAATCCACCTATATGTCAATCAATTTACTATTATAAAATTCCTAATCACATATGCTATATATAGAAAGCTCCCAGGTCTAGGTAAATTACGCCAAAAAACCAGTTCAACTTCTCGAAGCTGTGGGCAAAATGACTTGGTTTGGAAGCAATTCATTGTATAGGTACCTATTCTATTTGTTAGTCAGGCAATTTAAGAATTTTTAGAAATTTTAGGGCCACAATAGGAAATTTAAGAGAGCATGTTATGTAAATTATCCAAAATGACAGGCTGCAATCTAGTCGCAAACCAAATTTGGTTGGAGAGTAAAGGGAACAGATTGTATGGAAAAAGGAGGGGGAAAGAGAGAGGGCCTGGTTATATGGCTGATGAAGAAAAAGGTGTTAATGTGTAGGTATTTTGGTGTGTCTGTTTTATGGATGGTGTTTGATTTTTTTTTTTTCTTTTTAGTGTTTTAGAGAGGGTTACTATAGATATATTTTGGTTATTCAAAGGCAAACCAAGTTAATTAGCCATCATACTAAATGCACAAAATGCAAATTATCATAAAGGAATAGGAGCAGTACAATTATACAAAATCAATCACTAATTGTTGTAATTGAATTAAATTTATTTTTAATATTTTAAAATTAATGGGTTTGACTTAAATATCTTTTACTGGTTATTAATACACAGGTCTAGGATTGCTTTTTATATTTTCTATGGATCGAATTATTTTATGCACAATATTATGAGTAAATCTTATATATATTGACAATGCATACACTATCATCGTTGGATCTATGACACATGTGCACAAATTGAATTTCAAATTCAAATTTTATATAATTGTCGTTCATCCAACGCTGATAGTGTAGAAATTATTATATTGACATATAATAGATAGATCAAATTTGACTTGAAATTACCCATATATGTAAATGTACATAAATTTTTCTTATGATCTCATAGTACCGTTTTTATTTTGTGGAATCAGAACATACAACCTACAGTTAAAAATTAACCCAATGTTAGAAAATAATTAACACATTCCACTAAATTGTTTTTATACCTTTTTATATATAATTTATTTTCATAAATTTGGAAATAAAATAATACCTCTTCATAATTGTATAAACCAACTCATACCCCAAGAAATTTTTTTGTGTGATTCCCCAAAGTCTAGGTTGTTTGTACGAATGGCAATTGGGGTAAATACCCGCGGGAGGTTAATGGGTGAGGCGGGAAATAAAACTCATCCCTCGTTAAAAAAAGAGTTGGGGGATGAGATACTATACCCCCGCCCTGTCCCCTGCTTATATAAAGTTTATATATATATATATATATATTATTAGTTATACTAAATTACTAATTACACTTTTACTAATAATATATTTTGGCTAATTATAAACTTTTTCCGGGTGGGGGGAACGGGTGACGAGGGCCGGCGGGTGGGTCCTTTGCCATTCCTAGTTGTTTGGATTGTATTTTGTAGAGAGCTTTTGGGGAAAAAATTATCGTAATATTTTGGGATGTGATATGTGTGAAATGAAGAGTTGATTTGGAAATATGTAAAAAAGTTATTTACTAAAAATAGAAAATTTTTCTCCAAATAAAATAGCAGTTCAAAACAACACCTGATCGAATCTCATATTGAAGTTTCTCTAAGTAGCTCCTCTAATTTATCAATGTTTGATTACTAAACTTTTTTCTTTGGGGGGTGTCAATTGAAACTTGAAACTCGAGCATTGTTTTCTTTTTATAAGCACAAATTAAAACACGAACGCATCAAAAGCCAACGACTATGGACATGGGCTTAATTGAAAGTTGAAACAATCTTAATGCTACTCTGGAATTCCAAAGGGAAAATTGCACTTTTGAGAAGGGCCATACCTGTGTATTGTGTCAGGCCAAATTGAACTCAACCCTTCAAGCTTTCACAGTTTTCAATTTTGTGATTCAAACTTGAAGCGCAAAATGTCTTTTTTGACTGAAACTTGAATGAGACATTTTAGTCGCAATTTACCATTTCTATTTCGATATAATCCTACGTTGTCTTGCAAGTTGCAATGAACATTTTGTACATTCTCCCGCCAGTTTGCGATGATCAAATGCCTTTCCCTTTCAATCCAGGCCGTCCTTTTTAAAAGACGGTTATCCTTTCTAACCACTCCCTCCATAACTAGACCTCGCGGTTCACTTCCAACACGAGAATCTGCAGCTCGTTCTGCCTGTTCACAATTAACCCACAAGTTTATCTCCAGTGAACTGAAACACTCAGCAAAATTCAATCTTTTTCATCAAGGGAAACAGCTGCATGGCCATATTATAAAACTGGGATATCAGAATATGCTGCCATTACAAAATCTGCTCTTAAATTTTTATCTCAATTGCAAATGTGTATCCAATGCTCATCAGCTGTTCGGTGAAATGATTGTTAGAAACATAATCACCTGGAATACAATGATATGTGGCATTGCAACCGAGTTTAGCTATTTCAAATCAAATTTTGATCTAGGTATTTGTTACTTTGGCAGAATGTTGACGGGAGAAGTCAGACCAGATTGGATTACGTTTAGGGGTCTATTTCGTTTGTGTGTAGATACTAATAACGTTGAGACGAGTCAAGTGTTGCATTGCTTTGTAATGAAGTTGGGCCTGTGTGATGATCTTTTTTTAAGTAGTGCTCTTGTAGATATGTATGGAAAACTTAGGCTTGTTGAAGAGGCTAGGCATGTTTTCATTTTTATTAAACAGAAAGACTTGGTGCTTTGGAATACGTTAGTTTCCTGCTATGTACTTAATTCTTTTGAGGATGAGGCACTGAGACTGTACAAAGTAATGAGGTCTGAGGGGTTAACAGGTGACGAGTTTACATTCACAAGTTTGCTTAATTCTTGCGCTAGTTTTGGAAATTGTCAATTGGGCAGGGGCATCCATGGGACTCTAGTTAAACTTAGCTTTGATTTGGATGTTCTGGTGGCTAGTTCACTTGTTGATATGTATGCAAAGAATGAAAGTTTAGTTGATGCTCGAAAGGTTTTTGATATGATGATCTCAAAAAATGTGGTTTCTTGGAACACTATGATTGTTGGTTATGGACAATATGGTGATGGGGTTCAGGCTATGAAACTTGTTAACAAAATGTTTCAGGAAGATTTCCATCCGGATGAGCTGACTTTGGCTAGCGTCTTCATTTCATGTGGTATATTAGCCATGGTTGGTGAAATCACACAAGTTCATGCATATACTGTAAAGAATGGTTTGTCATCTTTAACATCAATTGCTAATGCAATGATTAGTGGATACTCCAAGTGTGGTAGCATTGTTTCTGCCTTGCAAGCTTTTAGGTCAATTTTAGAGCCTGACCTTGTCTCATGGACATCTATGATTGGAGCCTATGGATTCCATGGTTTTCCACACGAAGCTACTGAACTTTTTAAGAGGATGTTATCTAATGGTGTGAAGCCAGATCGAATTGCATTTCTTGAGGTTCTGTCCTCCTGTGGCCATGGTGGATTGGTCAATGAGGGGTTACAGTACTTCGCTCTGATGACTGATGTCTATAAACTAGTTCCAGATCCAGAGCATTATGCTTGTCTTGTTGATCTTCTTGGAAGAGTTGGGCTTTTGAAGGAGGCTTTTGATGTTTTGACCTCAATACCAGTGGAACATTGTTCGGATGCTATGGGGGCCTTCCTTGGTGCTTGTAAGGTACATGGGAACCTAGGATTAGCAGAATGGGCAGCTGAAAAGCTGTTTACTTTGGAGCCAAAAAGGGCTGTAAATTATACTCTCTTGTCAAACATGTATGCTTCAAATGGAGCCTGGTCTGATGTAGCCACAATTCGTAGATTGATGAGGGAGATGTGTTATCCTAAAGCTCCTGGTTGTAGCTGGATGGAGATTGGCGGGAAGGTATATTCATTTGTCTCAGGTGACAAGTCCCACCCGCATGCTAGAATGGTTTATTCCATATTGGGACATCTTTATGAGCTAATGAAAGTAGAAGTGAAAGAATCCACAGAGATCTTCAATTCGTTGTTCTTAAATTGAAGCATTCTGCTGATTTTGTGCCATTGTTGAGAATAAGTAGTTGAAAAGTGACTGTCCATTGGAGATTGGTTTATATCTACCAGTACAAAGAAAAGAATTTGCAGGATTTATAAGGTAAAGAAAGCTCTATCTTAGTACCGCTAACAGAGCCTGCAAGTCATAAGCTTGAAACCATTTCTGGTTAACTAAATTCCATCACCATGTTATAACGTGCAGTTTTCATAGTGTTGGATCACTTTTTATGCTCGAGGGTGCATGAACTATCACTTTTTTCTTCCATATTCTTTACGCATTCGTCTTATTTTGTCATAGTGGAATCATTTATTCTTCTGACTTTCTATGCAACTTCCAGTTCATCTTTTTTCATTTTTTGTACCTTCCATTATGTCTGCTGACTTTCTTGTGCTTAACAATTACTTCCTGTTTTGATCAAATATCTACAAGCATGACCTCATATGGAAGCGGATTCCCTTATATTTTGTGAAGGAAATACAATAGTAAGTTAAAACTAATACTGCTTTACTCACAATCCCCTTTCTGTATTATGATCTTGTAGGTGCCATGTATTTTGCATTGGCCCACCATTAAGAGCTGGATGTCCTGGTCCTTACATTCATGTTATTTGTAACTGACCCGATACTTCCACCTTTTTCTTAAATATTCACTACTAGTTAGAAGCCAAGGATTGTCTCATGTGATTGATGATCTCTTTTACCTAGTCATTTTCTTGGGCTGTAGAATCACCTCTAGGTATTAACTGTGTGCAAGAAGATCCATGGCAATGGATGTTCCTCAGGATTTGAGGTTTACTTCTTCTGTTCCTCATAGGTGGCATTTCCTTGCGAGCTATTACAGTTGCTCATCATATATTATCTATTACGGGAGAGGAGATATCCATATCAATTGGGCTACCATTGTTGTTTGTCTTTAACTTCTTCACGTCTTTTCGAGCCAACTGCCGGAGTTCTCTTTGAATCTTGATTATATTGCCAACTTGTAATTTCTTGAATTGGTTTGCAAGTATTACTTTCAACTAACTGTGATTTTGACAGAGCTAATTGAGACCCTTGATCTGACAATTCCATTGTTTGTTTTTATTTTCCACACTAATCAAGGATGAACCAGCTATTTTCAGAACCTCATGTGTGTTTTGAAGCTTTTTTTTTTTTTTTTTTTTTTTTGTGAAGCTTAATTATGTAAAAAACGATGGCTCCAATGTAATTGGCCGACCCTCATGGCGTGGACCTTTCTTTAAGGAAATGCATGCTATTCCAGAAGCATTTATTAGTGTGTATTATGTCAAGGCCTGCTCCTTTTACTTGGGTCTCTGTCTTCCCCGACAGCATAGTAAGTGGTTGACTTTGACATTTTGCTAACCTTTGGGTGGGTTCCAAATGTTTTTGCACTCAACCGTGTACGGAAGAATAAAGAATTGCAAATACCAGACTTGCAATATATATATAAAAAAATATATATATATATAGTTATATAGAGAGAGAGAGAGAGAGTAAAGACAAATTTATTACTATATGCATCAGAGAGAAAATTTTTCATTGAGAAGGCGGCAGTTTGAAAAAGTAAGTCCAGAGAACAGCAGAGCAGTGCTCGTGGAAAATGTTCTAAGAAAAATAGAAGGCCCAGCACCAATCAACGCCGGGCAGAAAGGGAGCAGATGACTTGCCAATGCATTTGTTTACCAGATCTCCTGTTTCTCATGTAGCAACAAAAAAAATTATTATTGGTTGGACTTTTAAGATGGAACTTTTAGCAAGTGATCTAGATAATCCAAACTCCCAAGTCAAGGTATCATTTGGCTCCTGTGCCTGATGCTAGGTCTTGAATGATTTGTTTCCTGAATTGGAAAAAATCATGCTAATCCGAAAAGGGTTTTCGACCGGATTGTTATTTTTTAGAGTTTTTATATAAGAAAAAAATTATACCGTAAAGATCAGAGATAAATGTGTTCAGAAGAATACATATAAATCTTTTAAGAAAAAATAATGATCTAAACAAGATAGCGGACTTCTAACCAATATGGAAATTGCATCATAAATTGAATAAAGTTACAGAAAAAAAATGCATATATACATCTTGCAAATGCACAGAGTTCGACATGAAAAATCTGTAAGAATCATCATCCTCTCGGGGGATCGGTGGGGCTCGCTCTCCCCGGGCGATGGGAATAGTGGCACAGACGGTATTACCAGTCCGGAGTAACCGATACCCAGCGATAAAAAAAAAAAAAAAATCATCATGCTCTTGTGGATGGTGGCCATGTCATTATGCTGTAGCAGTAAGATGTTGGCATTCAAATTGGGGATTAAGCAACTGAGAAATCAAGTTGGGTTCTCCAATAATTGCCTCGGGAACATGGGTCCCCAGTTGATACTTGAGAGATGCAAATCTATACAAGTTTCAAATACAATCTGCACATGATTGGCCCGCGGCCTCGTCCGCCCACTAAACAGGAGAACAAGTGTTATTAGGCGGGCATCGCTAATCAAGAATAGCACATCTTCAACACAAAACTTGGCAAATTTGCAACTGACTACTGCTGGTTTTCTCAACTGCAGGTGACCGCCTAATAAGTAGTGACAGCAATATTCTGATTTGACAAATCAAAGCTCTCATTTATTGAAGATAATTGTGTGGATGGAGTGCAAGATATCTCCAATCTAGCCACAAACATCAATAATCCAAAAAAAAAAAAAGAGGTATATATTCCTAAATAAATTTTTTCGTTTCTCACTTTATAAGATTGAGAATTCCATAAGATATCTATTTTAATACTACTTATATTTTACATAAATATAGAAACAGGTACGGGATACATACAGATTCTTTAAGTTATAGAGCTAAAATTTTGTTAAGGTTTTGCATTCAAGGCAATCAAATTCATATCATATTTTGATCCATATCAACTGAAAAAACTATCTAAAAATTCAATCTGTAAGTTCACTTTGATCAACTAAATCTATCTATATTCATTTTTAAAAACATTTTTTAAAGGAAGAACATCATCGAAGGGAGATGTGCTTGGTGAGTTTGACCTTAGTTTAATTTAGGAACTAAAATATGGTAAAAACAAATATAGGTGGTGTCATTATGAATGCCCTTAAAAAGTGAAGGACTGCTAGAGAAAAACAAAAGTCATAATAGTGGTTCAAGCAAGACCAATTATATCTTCTACTACGTAATTTCTTGTACAAAGCTCTTACTACAACTGCCCGCCATTTTCTAACGCGGACGAGAGACAGCCATGAAAAGTCCCACCTCACACCACCCTCGCCGCCGGTGGGACCTCTCTAGCTCCGGCTCAGCTGGGTCCGGAACTCCCGACCGACCAAGTATTTCCCCGACGTCTACCTACTCATCATCCTCTAATTCCTCCAACACTAAGTCAAACTCCGACAAGAACCCCGTCAAGGTCGCCGCCAGGACGTTCGCCGGAGCCTTCATCGCTTGCTTCACTCCTCCGGAGAAAGTCGATACTAATAATAGTTTAGGCAGCTTTGGTAAGTCTGCTGCTGATTTTACTACTAGTATACTTCTCCTTGACAAATTAAGCTTTTTTATATAATGGTACTACTATTTAAATTACTCATGTGTTGACCATAGTTTATTGGAGTTGACTCTGAGGTCTTCAAATATCGGATAATATATGGGTTTTAAGAGTGATTAAGTGCTTGTGCTTTGTGAAGAGCTTTTTTTTTTCTTGGATCTTGGGAGATTTAAGAAAGTGTTTTGAGGATTATGGGTTGGATTTCTCTTTTTTCAAATTTGATTACTGCCATTCTAGAAAAAGAAGAACATTTTGACAAAATTAATTAGTCTTGTTGGACCCTTCAATGTCTGGACGAAGAAAAACCAACTGCTCGAGAGATGTAGTAGTACTGCATTTCACCTTGGTTGAAACTTAAATAAGCTGATTGCAGCTTGATTTTTTTTTCAGGAAAAACAGAGGACGAATTTTAAGGCAATTTAAGTCTGCATCTTTATTTTTCATAGTTGGTTATAAAGGACGCATCTTTGGATGTATGTTTTCATAACTTGTTAGAGCAATCCCTTTATTGAGCAACATTATAATGTCTGACATTGTATTTTTAAATCTTTGAAAAGCCAAAGCAATTCACCTGTAACTACAGGCATTTAAGAGAAGCACTTTTGCTGAACTTTTCTGTTTGTTTTTTAGTTTAGTTGCTTTTTCTTCTTATCTTTATATTCAGAGAACACTTGAATTACCTGGTAGATGATCTTGTTTAAGGCCTTATCTGCTCATGTTAAATCAATGTTAAGAACTTGAGAATTAAGAGCTCCCTTGCACAATGTCGAAATCAAAGCTTAGTCCTGTGGTCTTTTTTGTATTCGGATGCGTCAGATGCTTCTTCCGGTTCTGGCAGTGAGACGAGACGTCGAGGCATTTATGCCACTTCAAACAATTCGACGCACGCCAGAGGGTCCGGGAGAGTAAAATTCACTGTGGATGAAATCTACAAGGCGACCAAGAATTTCTCCCCCACCTTGAAAATTGGACAGGGTGGCTTTGGGACAGTCTACAAGGGCCGACTTGAAGATGGAAATCTCGTCGCTATCAAGCGTGCTAAATCGGTGCATTCCTCTGCAATATTCCTTCCTTTCTCTGTGTTGACCTAGTAAAAATTGTCCTCATTGTATATGATTCCTACATGTTTCTTGTAGGGTGTACATGACAAGAATTCTGGAGCTGAGTTTCGAAGTGAGGTACGAACCCTGGAGAAAGTGGAGCATCTAAATCTAGTCAAGTTTTATGGATATTTGGAGCATGAGGAGGAAAGGATTATTGTTGTTGAATATGTTCCCAATGGAACCCTTAGAGAACATTTAGATTGTAAGTTGGTTCTCTCCTACTCTGTCTGCCCGTCTTTCGCTATTTCTGGTTTTCCATTTATACGCTAGTAGATTTAACTAGCGTCCATATCTTCTTTCCTCTTGCGCTGATATTTGTTAAATCCTTAATTGCTAAAATCCCCTGCTATTGACTGGTAATATAGGTATGCAAGGGAATGTACTTGAATTCGCTGCCCGACTTGATGTCGCAATAGACGTGGCTCACGCTGTTACATATCTGCATATGTACACAGGTAAGCTTCGGATTCTTGATGAATATTTAAATCTTTTCTCCAGGCCGTACAGATTTTCATTGATTTTTGGCAGCATTCTGAGCATCTCACATCTATTGTAGCACAATCATGACTCTTTTGTATGAATGCAGATCACCCCATCATCCACAGAGACATCAAATCCTCCAATATTCTCCTCACTGAAAATCTTCGAGCTAAGGTAGCTGACTTTGGCTTTGCAAGGCTGGCAGCCGACAGTGAAGCCGGAGAAACACACGTTTCAACTCAAGTTAAAGGAACTGCTGGCTACTTGGATCCTGAATATCTGAAAACCTTCCAACTTACTGAGAAAAGTGATGTTTATTCATTTGGGGTGCTGCTGGTGGAGCTGGTCACAGGCAGGCGCCCCATTGAGCCAAAACGCGAATTAAAAGAGCGTATAACAGCTAGATGGGTATGATGTTTCCCCTACATTATTTCTGGCATGGCTTGTTTTGCTTTTTAGCGTTCTTTAGAATCAACACCAACTAATTTTCATTTCTTTGAGCATATCTGATTGGAATGAACTAATTGCAGGCATTGAAGAAGTTCACTGAAGGAGATGCTATATTGACTTTGGATCCGAGACTTGAAAGATCTGCAGCAGCTAATTTAGCCATAGAAAAGATTCTTGAATTAGCCTTGCAATGTCTGGCTCCTAATCGACGCAGTCGTCCTTCAATGAGGAAGTGTGCAGAGATACTGTGGGGTATCCGCAAGGATTACAGAGAACTATTAGACTCGGATCGCTCTTCTGATTCTCAGAGCAGCTATACCATCAGAGGAGATTGAGCAGTATATGCATAAATATGATTCCTGGCCACAATTTTCGTATAGATCTTCCACTTTTGATCAGATTAAGTTGCAATCTGTAAATGCCAAGAAAATTCCTTTTCATTTCTTTTGAAAAGCCGATAATCACCACAAAATCTAGGTAGCGTGGCCAATGAAGAAATTTTCATCATCCGAAATTTGGCCATATTACATGATTTTTATAATGTTTTCAATTTTTCGCTTTGTGTAAATTCAGCTTACGGAAAAAGAATCAACAAGTGTGTAATTGCCCTTTAAATTCTAGTACATATTGTTTTTATCGTTTTTGTTGTTGGTTTAAAATTGCCTCCTCAGCAGTATCTCTCTCTGTCTCTCCCTCTCCCTCTACTATTATTTGAAACAACAAATGTTTATTTTCTTCTCATTTCACTACCATAATATTCGATTCAATTCAATTTCTTTTTGGTCCAATTTTGGTTAAGCTCAATCTTAACCTGCCTATTACATTATATAAATTTATAAAGATTCCATCAGAACAAAATAGGAGGTGAAAATCTGTAGGGGATGTCTATTCTATCTGCTGCTCTGATTGTAAACGTTGCTGTACTGTGTATTCACTATCTTTTGATTTATTGTACAGTTTCTCGTGTACAGTTTTTTCCTCTGCCACACCACACTGATGCCTAAACCAGTCAGCCTCCAGTATGCTGAACTATGTACAATTTGGATGGTAGCTAAGGCAATGCCTCCCTACAAACAGATGCCTAGTTGAGTGGAAAAAATCTTCATCCTCTTGATAAACTGCTAAGATCCACATGAAAACAAGAGTTAGCTGATGCAGTAAAACTGCTTTGTATAGACGGTAAGAGGGCTGTTGCTCTGTTTCTAGACTTCAAATCAAAAGGTGCAGAATGAAAAGTACCTAACTGCTGCTATCTCCCCGTTCGCTCCAGTGAATGAATTTTGTCGAGTTAGCACATAGCTCCTGTCTGAGGGATCTTTTGCTTTTGAACAGAGGAAAAGGAAGGAAGAAGTATATATGGAGACGTGCCATATGCTGCAGAGCATTTTGCATCAACAACCAGAGAGAATTAAGGGGGAAAAGAGGGAGAAGCAGACAGACATTGTAGAGAATCCATCATACCTGTGCCAAATCCAGTAGGTTTGGCTATTTTCCAGTTTCCAGCTTATTGCAGCCATCGCTAAGGCAACGAACCCTGCTATAACAAAGCCCCACCGATATCGTCTTAGAAGCGTGTCAACAAGATTACGTATCCATTCCTTTATGGCTGATCTGCAAGTAACAAAAATGTTGATTACATCAGCAAAATTGAAGTGTTTTCTGTATCTGTAATTCACAAGCTGCCAGGAGGCATTAAGCTTCACAAAATGCAGTATCAATCAAATATCCCACTTCCTCCTAGGGGTAGGTGAAAGGGATAACTTCTAGTCTTCTGATACCAGCAGTAAGCAAATTGCTTGACTCAAGAGCAATAGCCGCTTATTTTGCATTTATATATGAGTTCTATACTCCCAAATAAACCTAAATGTGCCCATAACTTCCTGTTTCAATTGTGAAATAGTTCAGCCAGGCCTGACACAGAACAATATAAAAGACCTCGATAAAAATGATTTACCTATCAACCAAATTCAGATGGAACTGAGCCGAACAGGCAAACGATCTATAGTGAGTACAAAGCTCAATCAGCCACCCAGCAATAAGACCCAAAGTCCCAATGGCTAAAACAAGAACGATGTTTGAGGATCTACAAACAATAAAATGAAGGTTAGAAACCCAATAGAATCGTAAGAATACAAGGAAATAAAAGAAATACACTACCGTGTTGGACCAGTTTCAGCCATAAGGGCCGTTACTATTGCAACAATTGTGTGAATCGTCCTCTTTGAAGTTTCATTAATAGCAGCTAGGTACACAAAAGTGCTGACAACCGCCATGAATGAAAGCCAGAAATCCATAAACTATAAACACAAACACAAATTTATGACGACAATAATCAAAATCACGTCTCAAGAGTCCACCAGTACACTCAAATAAGAAGCCAGAAAATACCTGCAAGACATGAAATGTTAATGCACACCAGGTTCCTACATCACAAGCATGATACAGCCCACTTGAGATCCCACTAGATGTGAAAAGAACCCATTCAGCAAATGCCTGCAGCAAAATGCAGAATTTTAACTTTTAATACAGAAATGAAGAGAGACAGAATTTTTTAGCTGTTCACAGTTGATTAAACTGAAAAACAAAAAATGAGCCCATATGCTGATGAACTGGAAAAGGCTTGTTGTTTTTTCTCATTATTCAGGCTGATATACTTAGGTCAGTGGGGAAAATTAAAGAGAAAAACTCTGTTAATTTCCAGATGAGCTATCACTACCTTATGGCGGAGGGCCCAGTAAGCGGGAAGCACAGCTGCAGCATTGGATGCAATGAGGGAAATTGATTGCCATATGCGCCCTACATGATTTTTCAGCAATTTTCCTTTAAAAGACCCATTATATAGCATTGTTAACTACTAGCTTTTAAATTGAGATGAATATCAATCATTAGCTATAAGATACATGTCGCATCCTAATCTTACACACAACAAATTGCATGTAAAAATTGCAAAGGCAATCAAGAGATTGAAGATATACATAAGATACAATTTGAGACTTTGACAGAGCCAGAGCATTAACAAGGAACAAGTACTGCATAAACATATGCATATGGATGATACATATACATATTCTGACCAAATGTAGGCCCACAAAAAGACAATAAAAGAAAAACTTTTGATGATTTGAACATAACACAAGTGACAAGGACATTCGGGGCAACCACTTGTGCAGCCAAAGTGCAGCTCAAGTACATTATGCAATCCTCTGTGCAAGGAATCTAGTTATAAGATTGCAAACAGTGTGAATCTCTGGAAGATTTTTGTGCATCCCATTTTTTGGACCTGATGTTTTGCTCCCACATGTACAAGCACCGCTTACAATTTATTGGTATACATGATGTACACTTATAAAACAACTGATGTAAAAAAGGACTAACAGATGTAAAATACATCTGATGTAATAATAATAACGAAGATGATGATATAAAATAAATCAATTATATTATTAGGAATATACAAAAAACTTCCGCCTGCATTTAGGCTCCCTTTGCAAGCAAAATGATTAATCAAAAGCACTGACTCAAAAATGAGCCAAAGGATAGAGTAAAGTCAAAATTTACCTGTGGGCATCATCAAATAGTTCCTAAATTTATGCATTATAAGGAATATCTGTTCATGTCTAGAAAACCTGTTGTGTGAGTATGTATCACTCAATGAGGAACCTCAATTGGAATCTGCCCAAATAAATTGTCATTTTTTTTCCCTCAGAAACTTCTGACTCAATTTCAATGGCCTGAAACCATCTACCAGTCTAAATGAAACACGGAATTTTTTTTTTTGAAACCATCAACCAGTCTAAATGAAACACAGAATTTTTTTTTCTCAAACTCTATGTCATGTTCAACACATAAAACTAGACTTCGAAATATGAAGCTTAATGATAACCAATAAAATGCCAGAAAGACTTCGGAACTGTCATCTTTCATCAAAGAGGAAATCAATTACCTTTATGTGACACCAACTCCACGCTGCAGTCAAAGCCTCCATGGTTACGATCACAAGCACAGTAGCTGGCCAGAAATCATTTCAGATGAGAATTGATCAATAGTTTACTACTAAGCCATTCATTGAGAAGATATTAACCTGTATAGTGACAGCCCACTGGTATCTAAAAGAAATTGACAGTTTCCATGAGCAGAACATTTTTGTGGACATCTCTCTACTGAGATAGACATAGTTGTTTGATATGTGTATCCACTACCAACGGGATTTACTTGCCTCAGTCCAAAATTCCAGATTCCTTCTCTTGGATATAATATATAAAAACCGATTGATTTCTCAGTAGAATCATACAGCTTAAAAAACATGGAACCATTGCTGCTGCTCGTGCTATTTGTGCAGAAATAGTCCCAGTTATCCAGAGAAGGAAATCCTCCATATCTGGCATACATTTCATAACTTATCTTATCATCTGATGTAAGGCGGATATGGATATTTCCTCCAGCAGCACCATAAGGGATGTCTACGAGGAAAAATGTCCAAGCAACATCATTATTTCCTCCATAAGAAGAATTGCTCAAAAGCGGTTCTAAAGGAAAGTTAGCTGAATCTGACAACACCTTCTCACTCAATGGCAAGTAGTAGGATTCAAAAGGGGCAGAAGGATTTTTCCGAAGAACAGTCTGCAAGCAATCATTTTCAGCTTGTAAAGAATATAATCCAGGTGACTTCTTTGAGTCTTCATCAGAAGAAACAAAATCCAGATTATAAGCAACCAGAATAGCTCAAAATCAGGTAACCGAGGGAAAAAACTTTGTAAACAAAATTTCAACTTATTTTTTGTTAAAAAACGTAACTATACAATGGATCAAGGAAGTCAAGCAAGTGTTTTTGAGTAGTCGAGCAACCATTTATGCAGTCTTACCTGAAGCATGTATCTTTTCCATGTACAGTTAGGTCCAGCTTTATCCACAGGACACTGAAGAACTTGCCACTCCAATGAATAACAAACAGCTGTGCTCAGTTCTCGAAGTCCGCCACTGTTTGGAAGACTGACCGGTTGAACAGTAACATACCAACGGCCAAGTTTTGGTGCTGGTATAACTAGAGGGGCTTTGCTGATATTGCCAGAATAATCATGCAACGTATCTAGCGGCATTGCACCATGCCGAGCATAAGACATCAAGATAATCCCACTTGCATTTTTTGTGCTATTTGAATTGAACCTAATATTTGAGGCAGTAATTGTTAGCTCTTCAGAAAATCCCATTACATTCAAAGAGAAGACTTTTGGTCCATTATCCACATGACAAGTCCCATCATCAGCATTTCTGCAAACAACCACATTCTCTGCCACTAGATCAGAAGTTTTGTTACCAGAACTGCTATCGGTTACAACATATCCCTCAGCACACGTAAGCAGATTAACCGTCTGGTTGCAGAATTGGCCAGTCACCATTGGGGCTGTACATCCTTCCACACTCACATTGCAACTAAAAGAGTATGATTGGCCACGATTAATCTGCAGTGAGATTGTTAAAAACAACAAAATTGAATAAGTAGCTGGTGTGCAATTGCATAAGTCATGAAATTGGGACTAAAAAACAGAAGACATGCGAGAGTCATACATGAGAAGAGAAAATAATGTTTTGGTAGACTAAGTGAATATCCAATATGCCAATATAAGAATGTATACCAATATCTGCTATGCAAATATATAGATGTTACCAAGAAGAAAAATCATAGGATTTCTATGTCTAATATGCAGATATATGGCTGTATACCGATATCTATTGTGAATGTAAGTTTGGCGTAAGAAAATTAAGTCATAATACTTCACCACACATCAAAAAGAATTAAAGGGGGAAAGGGTCATAAAAGTTTGCAAGAAACATGTCCTTTGGCTAGCATTTGTTAATAATGTGATATGAGTCATATGACCCCAAGTCTTGGTTAAAGAGCACCTGCTTTTGATCTTGTCCTATGATAGAGAAAAGCCACGTGTAATAACTAATTTTCACCATAAACTATTTGACAAAATCTAGTAAACTAATCACCATTGTCCCATATGCAGTCTTTTGCCAAGAACAAATAAAAGAAGGAAGAATGAACAGAGAATGGATTTCAGTTAAATTCAACGATCATTCCAATTGATTTTCCTTAGTGAATGTATAAATCATGAACTGTGTCAGAATGTAATCTTTATAGTGCAGAGATCAATTAGAATGAAGGCAAATATAAAAGGCTGAATGGAAATTTAAGTTAAAAAATGTTATGAAAACATGGCTAGCAAAGAGAAATGAACCTTAAGAATTGAAGAAAAAAAGTACCATTTTTGACTGTGTCCTTATAGGTCCAATGCCATTGAATAAACCAAAGTACCATACACCAGGAGAAATCTGTAGAAAAACTTTGCAATTTAGACAAATGGTAATAGGGACTATAACGTTAAAAAATGAAAAGTACATTAGACTATTTACACAATAGCCTGGATATTCAACAAACCCTGTCTAACTCTGTTACCTACAAGACACCTTCATATACCAAGACATAAAAAACATATTTTCTGGGTATGAGTACCATATTGATACACAATCAAAGAGAAAAAGGAAAGTATATACACAATATTGGAATAGAAACGGGAGAGTGTCCAAATATTTATCAATGCACTCTCTGATTATACGTAGCAAGTTTATGCCTTGTAGATTTAGAAGAACTAAGATTAAACCTGCTCATTTGTCAATCTCAGAGATATTATCTTCTGCATAGGGTAGCACTGCTCAACAATCTGAAGACCTTGTATTCCTCCAATAGAATCATTCGAGACATAATCGAACACTGTGGAAGATAATATTATAACCTTGAGGAGAATTGACAATAGTTGTGTCAATCAGAAGACAAACTGCTATATTGCAGTTATCATAAGTAATATGAATACAAAAAACACTGGACATCAGGAATATAGCATGTAGAAAGAAATGAAACTTGAAGTCCATCTGAAAATTGAAAGGCGTCAAATAACCTCATAAATGGATGTTGTGAAAGGTCCATGTGAATGATTTTACCATCTTCAGAATTTGCAAAGTAATAATGATGCCAGGTGTACAAAATTTAGTAATCCATTAGTAGGGTGTTGGGGATGTATGTATTGGGTACCAAAACTGGAAAAAGATGATACTCCAATACCAGGAGACAATAAAATCTTTCACCAGGGGCATCATTTTAAGAAAGATACAAAGCAAGCATGCAGCTGGCTTCTAGTTTATGCAAGGTATTCACCAAGCTACAGCAAAGTAAATCAAATAAGAACAAAGGAGGCAATCTAGTTTATTGTGCAAAAAGTGTAACTGACGAACACTGACCAAAGCATGTACATGAATGTGCCCTTTGAAGAAAAGTATTGCTTAAAAGCTAGTCCTCACATACAAAATAATAGTAAAATAGTTGCTCTCTGTTAGAATATGCTTGTAAATCAAAACTTTACCTAGACCAGTTAGAGAAGTATTATAGAATATGCTTGTAAAATCAAAACTTTACCTAGACCAGTTAGAGAAGTATTATAAACATCAGGCAGGGGGGGGCTCCCTTCACGGAAGCAAATCATTGGAAGATTGCTTGTTGAGGCTTCTCTAATGTTCCTCAGATCCTGCGAATACTTAGATTCACATATTTGGACATGCCACAAGATTCAAGACACCAGAAGAAAAAGCATTTGAAGGAAAAGCCTGTCGTATTTAAGTAGAAAATACAAAACGCAAGACATAATAAAACTTGGATTCAAGCACAACAGAAATATTAACACGCTTACACTACTAAAAAGCCTTAAATAGCACACTTACAAGGTCTACATCTGATTCTAAATTTATTGACATCGAAGAGAACCATGGCGGCAAATTCACTGCAAGAAATCCCAGAAATTAAAACTGACCAGAGGTAACATGAACAAGTAAACACATTCTTTCAAGTACAATATATTATTCCTTTCTGACTTCTCAAAATGCAAGTATTCATGCTGCATTTTAGAGAGTGCAAGCAAATAAGAATGGAGCAAAATGATTCACAAAAAGTTAATTCCACACACTCTAATTGAAATAAGTAGACAATTAGGAATCCTAAGTTTAATGCTAATCTGCAAGTAAGGGTATTAGTTTGGAGGACTAAAACGCTACAAATCCCGTCTTGGAGAAAATCAAAAGAATAAGCACGAATTGTTCTGATGTCACCGATAATCCAATATTCATACCTAACATGGCATAAAACAACTGACAACTCTTCTTACATCAGTGTTCTGACTCCTAATCATTTAGACAATCAAACTGGGCTTATCAATATGAAACTTATAAGTTAGCCTTTTAAGTTTCAGACAAAATGTAACTCCTAGTAAAATATCAATCATAAAGAGAATTTTGGCAGCCAAAACGGATGAGTCATCATCCAAAACTACCTCTTTTAATCAGGCGCATTCTAGTAGAGAAAGCAACCAGCTAACTTAACCCGAGTGACCAATCTAAAGACACCCTATACAAAAACATGAAGCCTTGGTATTGAAAATCGCTACTTTATACAATTTCCAACCTCTGCTGTCATAAAATTAAGTGGAGAAGCGAGATTTAAAAGTCAAAAAACAAAGGCAGCAGAATGTTTAAACAGCAATTGGTATAAAACCCAAAACCACGCCTACGCAGTCCAGTCAAAAAAAAATTATTAATCAGCAAACGACATCAGAAAAATGATTGAAACTTCGAAGACAATCCTCCAAGCCTAATAATCAGTGATGCTCAAAACTAATAAACCAAAGCAAAAAGATCAAAACTTTTACCTCAGCCCACCAAGCCTGACAATTGATAATTCTAAAACAACAGGATAAAACAGAAAACAATCTAAGTTCAGCGAAAATAATGATCAAATTGTTACCTTTAATATACCGCCAATCGTAAGGTTTAAGTCTAGTTTGAGCATAAGTAAAGCTGGAAATAGTGAAAGTAGAATTAAAACCATCATCACGTCCTCCTCCACCATCATCACCAGCTGGTATTTGTCCAAACTGAAAACAGTGAACTCCAGTACAAATAAGAGCGTATCCTATAAAGAAGGGACACAACAGATTCCGACAAGAAGAACCCAGAATCCAAATTTTGCCCATGTTGTATTTCTCTTTCTTTTTTGATGATTCTCGGTACAGAATCAGAGTGTAATGTGACTACCGAATGTTAAGCAAATTGGGTTTTTTATTACATTATCTTATGTCTGTGCCTATTGAAAAACAAAAGAAAAAAAAAATTTCCTCTGAAGGTATGATGGGGGTGATAGGTTATATAAGCATGTTTATAATTCTAATTAATTATTAATAAGAAATTCTATAGTTTGGTGGGATGTTTGCATGTATGTGGATCTGTGGGTTGACTGATGCTTTTTGCTTTGGCCAGGTCTTCTTTGTAAACTAAAATAAAATAACAAGGGGTGCACTCACGCGCTTGGGATGGTATAGTACGAGGAGCTTGTCCTGAGGTTTGGGATACTTGCGAATACAGTAGTGTGACATTGCTTTTCAATAATGACATTGAACTGTGTTGGTGGATCAACGTAATTCTGAATTTAAAAGGATGCTCTAAGTTGTGTAAATTGTGTTCTGTATTAATAGGTGATTTGTAAAAACGTAATTCTAATTTTAAAAATATGCTCTAAACTTTTATTTTATCAAAAAAATGTAATGGAGTGTGATTAATGACCAATTAATTATTTTGATTAGTGAAGGGCAAAAAAAAAAAAAAGCATTTATTCTAGAATGTACTGACTGGTGTAAAAGAGTGTGTCATATTTGGTCAAGAATTCAATGCAGAGGAATATGTACATCAGTATCCCAATGTGATAAAATCCACAAAGTCTTGTTCACATTATTCGGTCTATAATTCAATACTAGTTACTATGTATATTAACAGAGTAGTGTATTGCATGTATCTACTTATGTCATGATGAGTCAACGCACTTGAATTGTTGAAAATGCATCTATACTATGCAAATTCCAAAAATTAACAACTTTTCCCTGGGTGGTTTATTACTATAATCCAAACCTCAATTGCAATATCTTGCTCATTAATCCTATGTTGGAATTGGATGTGTTTCTTCTTAATTTTAACAATATAGGTTAAATTATATTTGGCGGGTGCAACTTTTTTTTTTTTTTTAGTAGGGAAACTCATTCTCCTCAATATGGCCCCGTTTGACAAGTAAGTTTTTTGGGTGTTTGTCTAAAATTTGACTGTAACTCACTGTAGAAATTTTTAAAAAATTGTTTGAAGTGTGTAAATTTTTGAATATTTTGAAGTGTATAGTTTAAAATTTTTGAAAAGTTTTTTGAGATTACTATAGCTAAAAAAAACTTGTAACAGATAAACTTGGCAAAAAACTCAAGTGCCAAATAGGGGTATGGTTTTAGAAAGGGAAAACAACCAAAATGGTCCTTTATATTAAAAAAAATTTTTGGTCCCCCACATTTAAAATAATGTAAAATAATCTATCATATATAGCAAATCGTATCAATTTGGACCCCGATTCTAACTATCACCAAATTTTCAATAAAAAGAAAAAGTGCACACTCAAGTCGCATGCTCATGTTTTCAATGACAAAAAAGGAATAAAAGTAACGTTCTCTTGAAAAAAAGCCTCCCCACCCTCACTTCTACGAGGGAAAGAGGTTTTTTTTCAAGGAAAATATTGTTATTGTTATTCCTTTTATTCCTAAAAGTACAAACGTGTGATTTGGACATACATTTTCTAGCCAAAATTTTGGTCGAGAATAGATTATGGAACCAAATTAATACATTTGTGATTTGTTATATGTGAAGGACAATTTGTGCATCATTTAAAATGTGATAGACCGAAATAGTAATTTTTTTTTAAAAAAAAAAAAGCGTGAGGGACCATTTTGGTAATTTTTCCTTTAAAAAAAAGTAATCAAGAAGAGTAAATTTCTTATTTTTGTGATTAACCCCTATTTTCTTTGAAGTATTGAGCTCCATATATACGACTATATATATATATATATATATTTTTTTTTTTTAGTTTCCAAGCACCAAACTGTCACTTTTTTTTTCTTTCTTTTTTTCAAAAGACAGCAACCTTGTCATTTAGCCCAAAATTGCTTGCTTTATGGTGTCGGGTTGTCAACTCATAAGTTTCTCTCGAGTACGTGCGTCTACCTAAGTCACAAGATCACGATTCAACATGCCTAACTTCAAAAAAGCAACGCAAGAAAACGTAGCTAAGTTCAAAAAAGCAACAAAATTATGCAAGAAAACGTGTAAAAAAAAGATTTGAACAGCCTACTTTTACATTCCATAACTTTTAAAATTGATCAAACCCTAGTTCAAATTCGATTTAACAAATGAATAAGTCATTAAAATAACCAAATAAATTTGAATAAATATTACGATGTTCACTTTAATTACATTCGTTTACATCCTGTGCAGGTAATATTTTGAGCTGCCAATTAAGCAGTTTTGCTAGGTTCCCTTGTCGTCTCCGTCACCGTTCAGACGATAATTTACAACGACAAGATCAATGGGGAAAGCCTCGAGCCGGTGAAACAGTATGCTGAGGGGGACTAGTCTCATACACAGAAATAGCAGGCAGCTGGTTCAAACTGCTCCACGAGATAATTTACCGATAAACTGCAACCGGAAAATGGAAAACCATATACTCCCGCTCATGAGGATTGGAGGGATGATCCTTACAAGTGTGAACGTAATACTAAGATTCAAAGAGACAATGAGTACGAGAAGTACGATGTTGAGAAGCAGAGGGATGCATGTGGACACCAACCTTGTGTCTGCCCATGACGATGCTGCTTTTGCCTGTTTATATATACGGTGTCGTACGTGGTCGCGGAGGCCGACCTCCATCAAGCCCTCCAAGTACGATGCCTACTTTTCTTCATTACAGTAATATGTACTGTCTATTTTTAAGTACATTGCATGCTTATATATATATATATATATATATTTTGGAATGGTGAGTTGGTAGAAACTAGAAAGCAGACGAGGCAGTGGCCACGGAGAGAAAGAAACAGATCGCTAGAGCTGTAGCCGTAAATGCCGCAATAATTAAGAAGATCAAAGGCTCGTTTGGTTCGTTCAGCAATTTCTTTCTCAGGTTACAGACGCTTGCTTTCAAGAAGGTTTGATCATCTCCCCTTCTTTGTTCTTTCCTTTTCCTCAGAAAAACGGAAAACAAAAGAAAAAGACTTTTGTTCGTTGACCATGGTCTTGAAATCTTACATGCCTCTTAGAAGACTTTTGGGAGATGGTATCGAAGGGTTGTATCCCCTAGATTTATACATAGTCCTTAGAATTGGGTCACAATGGCCCTCCATTATGTCAAAAGAAAGTAGTACAAAAAAGAAAAATATATAAAAGGGCACTGCCAAATTCTTAAAAGCGTGAAATATATTCATCTAATCAAAACTGGATTTAGCACGCCTTCTTTTGCCCCATGAAGGCGTGCAGCGGTGTCTCGCTACGTCATGAGTTAAGACTCGCGCCTTCACTACTCATCGGGTCAGGCGATGTGAAAGGATTGAAGCAAATCCCAGATGGGTCAACAGCTGCAGTTAAACAACAAACAGTAATGACAAGGAAACTTCAACATTCCCATCAAGAATTAAAACCAACTCCCCTTCAGCTAATTACTACTAACTTAATTACTATCTGAACTTGGTGGATATACAATACAATTAATCAGCACCAAGAGGAAGTGATGAACTTAATTTATTTTCTTATGCCAACTACAGGCAATGGGGATGTGGACTTATTCATTTACCTGAACATCAAGGAAAATTCAACAATGAATACTTTCAAGAGACAGAGGAAGCCAACAAGTTTAGGCAGGACTGCGAAATGCGGAGAATGAGACAGGCATGCATGTTTGCCCTGTCCATCGGTGTCTTGTTTTAATTAAGTACGCTGCATTCTGGTTTTTTCTGTCAAATGCAAAAATTTTGCTGTTTTCGATTTGCAAAATTTATGTCATCTTAAGAAGGATAGTTTGGATTCTAGATTGGTTGGGTTCTGAAATTTTGACCGCATGCATTCGGGATCAAGGTTTGGATGTTATAGCGGAAGGATTGGATAGAGTAAAGAACATGGCCCCTGATATGAATGAGGTTCAGTTCCTTTTCTTTCTCTTATTTCTTCAGAAAGTCTAGTTCTCTGTAGCAAGTGCCATTTTGTTCCTATACTGCGTCATCTTGCTGCTTCTTCACCCTAAATTATCTGCTGGAGTTGGATAGACAAACAATATTGTTGGATGAGATAGGTGACAAGGTAACCTGCCATATAGTAAAATTTTAGCCTGCCATTCTCAGAAAATCTAGATATACAGTTTCTCCTATATATGGCCGTTGCATTTTATCCTATGGTTAGCGAAATCGAACTCATACATGCTTGGAGGCACTTGCATTGCCCGGTATTGAAGTCGTAAGTTGAACTGCTATTAATTAATCAAAAACTTCAAAGTTACCTATTAGCAGTGCTTCTCATGAGGCACTGCTTTATTAAACCTTCACTAAAACTTACCAAATGATAAATTCCAGGTTGGCA
Organism: Coffea eugenioides; assembly: GCF_003713205.1. Lineage (NCBI taxonomy): Eukaryota > Viridiplantae > Streptophyta > Magnoliopsida > Gentianales > Rubiaceae > Coffea > Coffea eugenioides. Next base: position 78,560,162 of record NC_040036.1, read on the forward strand.
GGGCAACCTCAGACCTTAGAAACACTAACTAATGTCAAGCTCAAGGATACGGTGACACGGGTATATTGATTACCCTTTGAGGCCAAAATAGAACTATTAGCTACTTTTTGTGTTTCACTGCAATTGTTCATATTGTCGAAAGCGCTTTTATGTCTCAGCTAAGATCGAGTCGCAAGTGCTGCATCGACATCATCCTCGTGTGCATAGTTTTGGGCATATCTTTGCAAGTACCCTTTTAGTCCCCCATTCTTTTCCATGTTCTATTAACACGAGTAATTAGAGCATTACTTCCATTAGATGATGCAGTTTTTGTCTGAAACTATCTTTCTTGCGGGCTTATCTTTGGGCAATATGGGCATTTACGCGCCTTTGCAGTTTGCTCTCCAGCCCTCCCCTAAAAATCCTTCCCCTTTGGAAAGCAAAAATTTTCCCTAAAGGATTCATGCATGCATATTACTAGCATCAGATATGCATCAGAATACTAAGAAATGTATTATCCTTTCTCTTTCTTTTTTCTCCCCTTAAATATGCCTTGTTTGGTTGCTTTAGGGTCCCTTCTCTTTTTTTGCAGTGTGCTCAAGTGAGATTCTGATTCTCTTGGCTGTTTGTGGCTTCTGTGAAGCTCAGCTCCTGGCTTCCTGTTTCTCAAAAGTCCTCCAAGATTCAATTCAGTTCCTATTATTGTATTAACAAAGCATGGGAATTAGTATCTGCACATAAAATAGGGATAATTTCAGAAACCTCCCTGAGGTTTCAAACAATTTCAGTACATACCCCTAAGATTTGAATAATTACACTTACCTCCGCTAGAGTTATGAAAAGACATTCTTGCCCTTATCCAATACTATTTATTTTTAAACCTAAAACTTAAAATACCAAAAAAAAAAAAAGGAAATTTGAAGCAATCAACACAAAAGGATTCATAGTTTTGCCCTCTTGCACTAACCTCACATTACATTCCTCTTCGACAACACCCCTTGGGAAACTCTATTCCACAGCTCATAACCCTCCTAAATTAGTTTCATCCTTTAAATTAGTTGATGAAATCTATCTCTTTTGGAAATTATTTATTGGCTATGACTGATTTCAGTAAAGAAGAGAAGTAAATTAATTTGCAAGATGTTGCAGTTCCGAAGGTTACCTTTTGTCATTGATGCTAGACAAAAGTTCTTGGATTGGGCCTTAAAATTGAGATTGTCAAGCTCCTGTAGGACATTACTTGAGATCATATTTGGAAGCTTTATTTCTGTGCATTGATTTTGAAATTGGAAGCAACCGTTGTTTAGAGGCAAAAGGGAATGTAGATTGTTCTTTGCTAGTAAAAAAGGGGCGGTGGGATCAGTGAAAATTATACCCAAAAAAGAAGAAAAAAGCAAGCAAGCAAGCAGAAGTGATGTTGGGAAACAATGGTTGTTAGTATTGAAAGAGTAGTTTAGGGTAATCAATGAACTATTTTGGGCAAATGATGAGTTTTGTTAGCATTAGATTTGTCATCCATCAACTGCCTCAGTACTCTTCCAGTACTTAGTCTTTTGCGAATTCATAAACAGTGACAAACTGCTCCCTTGGATAATATTCTTCATAATTTCTTGAACGTTTTAGACTCCAAAGGCATTTTTCGCTGCTCATTCATTTATTTAGAATCATAATTTGCGTATATAAAATTTTCGGGGATTTTACCTACCGCTAGATATAAATTGTTAAGTAAATAGACACGCACTAAACCAACTGTATATCTACATTACACTAACAAAATAGTACCTTTAATGATATGAGTAAATATTATATATACTGACGATATATACACTTTCAAAATATTGAGAGTAACTATTAAGATTATTCAACTATACATTATCGATTCTCACAAATTCCGGCGGACACGATTTTGATTTGATTCTTCAACTGGTAACTCAATTTTAGTATTGTAATTGTAGTTTCTAAAAATAGCCTGAATCTAAGACAAAAGTAGTAATTTTTTTTTTCCAAAAAAAAAAAAAAAGTACGAGTAACGTTGTGGGAGGAGCATAGATGTATGTCATAACAAAACGAGGTGATGAGCTTTGTACTCTTTGCCATGCATCAGCAGGTGACTGAGTTAACTTTCCGCAGAGCTGAACGAAGTGTTGAGGTTTGACCACGTAGCTAGTCAGATTCATTTATTAACGACATTGACTTTTTTCCTCAATTCTAAGAGCAAAATCCCTTTTGAATCTTATACTAATTGATTCCCAGTTGTAATTAATGAGGTAACCTTCTGATTGTGCGTATTAACTATTCTCAGTGGTACAGAATGTAGCAGGGCCAAAAAAAAAAAAATTGGAATAATTAATGTATCACTTTTTATGATGTGATGTATGTGAGATAAAAAAATGATTGAGAATATAAAAAGGTGGATTGGAAAATGTGTTTATAATGCAAGCGAAATATTATTTGAAAAAATGAAATATCCAAATAAAAAAGCTTATTTCTGTGTACTTACGTCATTTCCCAATGCATATCAAAATTTTATTAGTTTATCTCACATGCCAAAATATATAATCTAATTTAGTGTAGATATAAATAATACAACTCAGGAATTATTAATACATTTTTAGCATGGTAGAACATATCAATATCTAATAGTAAACCCAAATAACAGTAAAGAGTGAAATTTTCAAAATTGAATATAGCAGTAAAAAAGAATTACAGTACCGCACGAGAGCGGCGTCAGTGAAAAAGGCAACCGCTGCAATAGATTAAGTTGGAACTGCAAGCAGGGTTCACCCACAGCACAGACAAGAAAATCCCAAGTCACGAAGGACGCTATTCTCACCCACGTTGCACACCCTACTCTACCCCCATCCAACAACAACACGTCACTACCCATAACTCTTTTTTTTTAATATATAATTAATTAAAAAAAATTCATCAAAACACAACAACAATAATTAGTAAAACCATCAATACCCAAAGTCTAAAATCTTCCCATGAGTTTTTAAAAAAAAAAAATTAAAAGCATTAAAAGAAAAGAGAGAGAGAGAAAAAAAAAGAGAGAACGATAATCCATAAGTTACATATAACACACAACACAAAGACCTAACACACAAACTTGCTATGCTATTTTTCTGCTGCTGGGTATGTAGCAGCATATTATTCCTCTCACTCACATTAGAGACTTCAAAGACCTAGCCTTAATCGGCTTCCGGGCTCTCTTCCTTCCCATTTCTCCATTTTCGTCATCATCAAGTTTGCTGTAGTTATCGTAATCGTCTTCATCATCATCCTCAACATAGTCGAGTACTTGCTTATGAAATTGAGAGGTAAAAGGGGAGGATTTAACGCTAGGCTCAGGAGTATTAGGCCCCTCAGCTGCATCAACCTCGATAATGCTGCTGTTGTTGTTTCTACTTGATGTATTCTCACTGCTACTATCGTGACTCGTATAGGGTTCTTCTTTCATAGCAGCAACAGTAGCAGCAGCAGCAGCACCTCTTTTCTTCCCCCACCGAGGTCCGAACCCCGAATAGTAGTAAAACTCGTAAGGATTCGACGATGATGCTGGTTTCTTGGGTCGAGCCCGGCGGCCACTCTCGGATTTTTTCACCGAAGCCGAAGGTTGAGGAGCTAAGTGTCTCTGGCAAAAGGGTTGCTCGTTTTTCACCTTTTTCCTGCGTTGCCAGCCCTTTCCGTCGATCTTGCAGTCGAAAACCTCATCCTCTTCTTCTTTCTTCGACCTTAATGATTCCTTTTGCTCAAACTTGCCCCCGGCCGCGATATCGTCCAGTTTCACCTTGGGCCCAGGTCTGAGAATATAATTCACGAAAACCCCACCGATGAAAACGCGACCAAAACGCTCGAGTTGAGTTTGAAATTTTCAATCATCAAAGCTAAAATTTACGCTATTTGGAAATATTGCAGATTTGGCATCGGACAACGGAAACCCTAATTATTCCTTCCTTAGCAAAACGAAAAATGCTAAAACAATCTCCAAAATTAATTCGAATTCGTAAAAGGGCATAAAACTAACCTCTGGTCAGCTGCAATGTGATCCGAGAAGAACCCATTTGGAAAATAGCTGTGATCTTTATCGACCTGCCAAGGCATTAAAAAGAAAATGCGAAAGCATGTATCAGCTCGGAATAAAAAGCAACAAGCAGAAGATCCGCAAGACAAATTTACTATCTAAACCTTAAGAAACGAGAGAAATGGTGGGATTTACTGTTTCAAAAACAACCCTAACGGAAGTTTTGGAGAAAACCCTAGACCCAGAAGGCAAGGCAAGGAGAAAAAAAAAAAAGTAAAAATGTAGAAAAGAATAGAGAGGGCCGCTGTTATGGATCTGCGGCGTGTGATTATTGGAGTGGAATATGGTAAGAAGGAGAGATTCAGAAACTAACCAGAAAGGCGGGAGGTGGAGGAAGCGTAGATGGGTCTGGTGGAGGGAAGGTCATGACATCCCATGGCGACTGGTTGAGCTGGCAGACGTGGGTTTGGATAACTGTGCCGGGTTTTAGAGACGAAGAAGCGTATAAAAGAGGGGAAATTTTTGCATGTTTTCTGATTCGCATGGTCGAAGATGTAGAGGAGGAAATGAAATGAGAAGGCTAAGGCTGAGGCTGGGGCTGGGGCTGGGAGGAGGGCAGTTTTATTTCGTTTTGTTGTACTTTCTTTTTGGGGGAGAGAAAGAGAAGGGCGACGGGATAGAAACTAGAAAGAAAGAAAGAGGGCAACAATAGTTAGCACACGACTATTGTTTGGTTCTTTGTTTTTTGCAGGCCTTCTCTCCCTCTGCTCCACTCCATCGAAGTAGATCCAAAAATCTAGTATACATTAATGTAATTAATGTGTTTCTATAATTATTATTATTAATAGATAATTTTTTAAAAAAATATTTTTTGGGGGGTTTTCTTTTTAAATACTATGAATGATGAGACTTGCTTGGCCCTTGGCTCTGTGTGCGTGCTTGGTGTGGAGCGCAGATGTTACAGATGTGGGAGGAGAGATTAATTTGGAATTGATTTTTGGGTCCTTTATCTGTTTGATATTTTCTCTTGCTTTAGAGTTACATCCCTGCATTTTTTAGTATTTGCAGAGGCTTCGTGGGAAGCTGAGATGGAAGACAGAAGACAGGTCAAAGTTGTTCCAACGGAAGTATCTTTGGGTACATGTTACGTGGAATGGATTGTGGCCTTTGGCGTCTCAACTCTTTAAAATTTGTATGTATGAAACATTTATTTCTTTTTTTTTTTCAATTATGCCGTATCCCTGATTTTTTTTTATCATTAAAATTGAAATTCGATTTAGAAAACTTAATCTTGATCACAAATCCTTTAAGAGGTAAACCTTAACAAAAAAAATAAAATAAAATTGGGCTGTTCTGTAAATAATATCACTAGGTTGTGTAAATATTTATGTTTGATCTGTTGAGTGTATGATGAAATCTTGCCAATATATTGTCCAATGACAATAATGTGATTTTTGGAAAATAAATTTGTCAGGTATGTTATGTCCTGTTTTTTCCAGCAACGGAAAGAAACACACACACACACTCAATTAGAACAAACATGGGAGTAACTCGAAAGAGCGACCCGAAGGTAATCTAAGGAAGACCCACAAGAAACACTCATCCACCCAATTGGTGACAGGAAGGTGCTCCCATGGACCTTAAACCGGCATATGACTTTTACCTTACTCTATCCTTCTATCATCAAATTTAAGTACGCATTAAGAACCACTTAGGTTCTATTCGAATTTGTAGCTAAAGATAATTTCTTTAAACTAATTACAATTGAAAATTGAAAAGCTACCCTCTTTTTCTTAAAAGTTTTAGCACCATAATTTTGTATCCTTTTCTCTTACAAAAAAAAAAAAGAAGAAGAAAAGTGCACGCTTCTCTCCCTTCAAAATAATTAAAACGTACTTTCAATGCTTGTTCTTATTAAGCATATAGCACGTTAAAACATCATATCCCGCTCTTAAAACATAGAAAAACCTACAAATTAAGGATGTATAAGATAACTTTTGCCTTTATATACATCCGAATTGACTCGCTTGAATATCCTGCTAATTTTGTACTTTTCTCGACTTTTAATTTCAATACTTTTTTTTCTGAATCATTTCATACTTCTCTTTTACAAAGTGACCCTCCACTTTTGAGTTATCTTTTAATGTAGTGAATGGCCAATCTGGAACAGCATATGCAACCATACATATTTATATTTCACAAGAATGTACGACATAAATGCAAGAAAATTGGTTATTCTACTTGAAAGCCATCTCTTTTGGGCACTTCATATCAATGTACCTTAGGTTGCATAATCTATATAGCTACTCTAAATTGACAAACTAAAGACACGTGGCAGTCATAGATTATCAAATCGAGGCAATTTATTACACTTGCTATATTTTAATTTGGAAGATTATAATGTAAAGAAGCACCTAAAAAAGGGAAAAGGGAAAAATTCATGTCATACAACTAAACTATTGAATTAAAGGAAATAGTAAAAGTTTATGTTTAAAAATCGTTAGGAACACTTCATAGAGAAACGGGATTTGGAAGATCAAGAAAGGCAGCACCCAAATTAACACAGTAAACCTAAAACAACATGGCTTAAATAGGTAAAACAACTTTTTGATTGTGCGAGAAATCATGTCCAGGAGAAGAACAAGACTTTCACAAGATGGAGTCCTTGAAGCTTTATACGAGGACAATACTTTCCATTAATTAATGTAGGGCAAAAAACTTGTGCGGCCCTTAAACTTTTTATGTTTATGTACTTTTGGCCCCTTAATAATTATATATATATATATATATATTTGCTCCCTAATGTTACATATATAATGTATACGCACGTTAACAAATAATGCGACATATATAAGATGCATATAGATAGGTCTCGATGAGAATTATTAAAGGGATTAAGCATTTTAGTTCCATATCAATTTGATGTAGACCAATTCGATCGCTCAAGTTTTAGAAAAAACTAATATAGTCCTTATAGTTTCAATTTTGATATTTGTAGTCCCTCAAGTTTGCAAAATAACAATTTAGCGCCATATGTTTTGAATTTCACTAATTAAGTATAAGACAATATTTGACAGATTTTCAATCACTTTATTAGGCTTTTTGTCGATTTATATCAATTATCAGAACTTAACACATCGAGTACGTAGCAAATGTTTTAAGTTCGGACATGAGGTACCAAATGATGGGAGATTAACATAGCAACCATTTTACTAATAATACAACTTGATTTCAAAGTAGAATCGATACCCCGTATATATAAGTATACAGGACTTTCGTTCTAGTTATTATTTTTCATTAGAGAGGGACTCCAAAATATGACAGTACTAGTTTGCTATCATAACACATAATACCACATTGCACATTTTCTTGTCATCAATTTGCATCCGTGGTATTTACTTTGAATAGTTGGCCGCTTAAAGTTATGAAAAATATTCAAATAATCTTTTACAGTAACTTTCAGAGTATGAAGTATCAACAATAAATCTCGCGTGCAAAATCCAAATAGACACTAAAGTTGGGGCAAAATATACATAATGGTTTTTCAATTTCCAAAATTGTAAAAGAAAGTCAAGTTAGTAGTACTTACTCGTCGGTTAATCCCATGTACATATCTTCTTTGTAGTACTTATTAGTTACCCAATGAAAAAGTTGGCGAACGTTCTAGATGGTTATTCCAAACAATTTTACAGCAGCGCAGCTGTGGTAGTAGTAGTACTAATTTATTTGACGTCACATATTTCCGATGCCGGTCACGTGACAACATGCGGAATGTGGCGGCTTAACGCTGTAGCACCTTCTGGGCAATCCGAGTAAAAAATTTTTTTTAAAAAAAAGGAAAAAGAAAAAGAAAATGCCTTTGAATTCGCGCTTGTCTCCTCATCCATCGGTGGGGGCCATAAACATAATCAATTGGTCCCACCACCAGTTCCCCGTCTAAACCGTGCTGCCCCGCTTGCTTGCCATAAACCATTAAACTTAACACCAAAACTAAAAGTCGTTAAGATTTTTTAAACTATTACTAGTAAATACAGCTTCTTAATTTCGCCGGTTTTATTTGACCACTGGGACCCACACTAGAACCTATACATATATATACCCCTCCTCAAGTCCTCTTACCCAATTAAGTTGTCCTTGTTCGTCGTTTTCCTTCTATGATGTACAGTATCTAGCCAGAACTAGAAGGAAGAGGAAGCCAATTCGCTAGACGTGCCTAAATCTTCGAGGACGAGGACGAGGAGGGAGAAGAAGAAGAAAATGGCGATGCAGGCGAAGATAGAGAAAATGGAGATGCGTCAGCAGTATCGGAACCATTGGCACACCGATCTCTTGAACGCCACTGCGGCAGATCCTGTTTGTACGTTCGAATTTTCTCTCTGTATTTTCCTCGCATTCTTATGGTGTTTGATTTCTCGTCCGGACTTGCATTGTTTCGTTTTCTACGTAAAACCTCGTCGTTTTGGTTTATCTCCGAACGGCTGACTTTCTGATACATGTTTTAATCTTTTGCAGTTTGCTGTTTCGCGTTCTTCTGGTGAGTTCCAAAATTCTCTAGTTCTTCAATCCATGCTTACTGGAGTGTTATAATTTTTTTTTTTCGGTTATTGTTATTTGTTTTTATCGCTGGTCAATGTGATTAATGTTTTGGTTATAAATGTCTTGAAAAATAGAAAACTTTTACGTCTTGCATTTTCGTTTTCATTTGTTGTTCTGCGAGGTAGTAAAGGATGGAAAAGTAAAGGAAATGTGGATTGAATCTTGAATTCTTGCCTTTTAACAAGGAAATAAATGTAGGCGGAAAATCTCAAATTTTTTTTCTCATGACATTTGATACTGAATATTGGATTGCACAGAAGACTTCACGAATTTAAGATTTAGCAATAGTGATAGCTTGAATTAGAATTTAAACGAGAATAAAGCTATAGATCGGACGATCATTATCTCATTCCTTAGGTCTTCAGTAACCATGAGAGTTTTCCGTTCTCGGTTTCTCATTTCTTGTCTGTGCCGATATTGGGTGCAGTGATATGATTCTGTAAGATGTAAATGGCTGTGATAACAGTGTATTGACTGGAACAACTTAGCGCCTAGCTTGTGAAGCTGGCTTAGCTTTTCAAGATACTCGGGCACTGAGTGTGATAATTCAATCACTCTAAATTTCAGACTTTAGTTCTAAAAAACAATATTCTTATTTTTTAGTTTTTTCTTTCATACACAAATTGGAATTTCAAGTTCAGAACTTCGCTGCAAGTGGATCTAACTGCTTCATGTGTCGTTGAAAGGAGATAACATGCATTCTTATGTATCTGCTGTACTTTGTCTAGACCAAAATACAGAAGTGGAACAGTGATTGGTGGAAAGACATTTTAACAAAAGGGAAGTATGTAACTGGATGAGCATTTATTGGAATCAATTGAAAATGATTGTGTAAATACTGTGTCATGTGTAATAGAAATAATAGCAAAGACTTGGGATAAGAGTATGGAGGCTTTTATAAGTTAAGGGAGCAAAAATAAAATTTTCAATGCTTCTGGTGCCTATCCCTCCCCCTGATACATTCATCCTCGAGGATTTATACATGTTGTTAAGACGGCTACATCTGTCTTCAGCATCTGGTAGTAGTATAAATAAGCCATGCCAAACTGAATATTTCAAGCACATAGAATACAATCTTTTCATAGGTTGGTAAATTTTGTCTGCTGTAGGATAAGCTGTTTTTCCTCATAATTTATCATTAATTGTAGATTGAAAATGTAAATACTCTCATAGTTTCTAAGATGGAGGTTAGAATAGCAATTAAGAACTATTACCAACTCCCATGAAGTTCTCAAGCTATACAAATAGTACTTTATCCATCCAAGGCATGCCATAAACTTCTAGATGTGTAAGGTCTATCATGTCAAACATAGAAGTGGATTCTTGAAATCTGTCTTTTGTTTTACCATTTTCTAGATATTGGTTAAGTCTGTTAATGCCTTAGCATTTAGACCTGGCAGATGTCTAAGCTGCTAGACTTGAGAAAGTGAATGCATTGTTGGAAAGTGCCATACAAAATCATTAACTTTGTCCTGATAGATGATGTCCTCATTGTCACTTAAAGAATTTAAGAACTAGAATCTGTGGCCTCAGGGACACGGATGCATGGTTTCAAGAGAGTCTTGTAAACAGAAGTGATTTTATAATTGACACATAACTTTGGTCAGGTTCAGTTGAGCTTGATGACAACTGAGCTGGATTTGAAGATTGAGGGTTGTTAAACTTCCTGAGCTAGAACAAGAGCTATAATAGCTAACTCAAAATTTCTCAAACTTGATGTTCAGATAATCTTTCAGTGCATGAACTCGGCTATGTATATTATGCATCTAATTGATCTGTATGCAACATGACAAAAATATCATCAACATGCACTGTGGGTTATATTATACTTTCTCCAGTTAAGTGTTAATGGGGCAGATAATATGAAATTTTTAAAAAAAAAGAAAAAAGGGAGATAGGGATGTGAAGGTCAAAGCATATAAACTAAGCTCAAGCTTGTTAAATAGAACTTCAAGACGAGATTCAGCTTGAGAATGAAATTGTAATTGAGCTTATGCCAAATTTGTTCAGCCAAGGATAACAATGTGAGGGCTCAACTCCTATGAGGTCAATTACAAATCAATTCAAAAGCTGAACATTGTAGCAGTGATTAATCTGTTGCATACACGATTTTAACATTGTACTTACATACAGAAATTCTCTCCTTTTTATAATTTAAGGGGGAAAGATAAGCTCTGTGGTACACTACATTGAGCAATTGTGTTTCTGAGTAAGAGTTTGTGGCAGCTGCTAATCCAATAATGTCAATATGGTGATTTCCTTCTTTTTTTTTTTGGCTTTGGATGAGGATGACTGCCCTATGTGCTGATTTATGTGATAAGTAAAAGCAATTAATCTTACTTACGCACCTGAAGTGAAAGGCTTTGCCGCTGGAATGAGTTCAAATAACATTTTGTCCTTTTTAGGCCTTGTTCCTATTTTCTTTGAGTTTTAGCCTCCCTTAAGCTTAAGTAATGGTTTTTCTGCTTCTGTTTCTCTTCCATTTTGACCAGATCTTATCACAAAAAATGGCTTCCGGCGTTAATTAACTTGTTATGAATGTCAATTGCTCATCGCCCATCCAGTGAAGGATTATATTCCCTCAGTCAAGATCCTCTGGGATTTGAATTGCTGAATAAACTACTAGGAGAATTGGAATACTAAAATGAGAACTGCATCATAATAGGATAATCAAAACAAAACTGTTACTGGTCAAGTGTCTGAAATTCTGGGCCTCCGATGCACTTATTTGGCAGGCAGGCTTCATGATACATGATAATTTCCATAATATACCTCGTGTTACTCTCTTAGTATCTATTTAATTTGATGGCCAGGATACAGGATTCTCTGCAATCCAATTTAATGGTCAGTCTGATGTTTAAGCTGTGTTTGATGTGGAACACTTGACAATAAAGATTTTGCATTGACTGGTTGGGGCCTGAATTACTGCTACGCTTTTAAGATAATTTATTATTTTTTTCAATGCTTTGTTCCCATGTGCAATTCTTTGTATCTAGTTTCCACTAATAACTTTTCTTTGTTACATTCTAGTGGTCCATGTGCATCATACATGCTGCGCAAGCGAGCTCTTTACAATGATATGTCGAGGTTTGTTATGTTCCATAAAATTTGTTTCTTACAATCTAGAGAAAGGAAGTGAAGGATGATATTGTGATGGCTTTTGTGATATCCTTTCTTACAGGTATACATGCTGTGGAGGCTATATGCCTTGCAGTGGTCATTGCGGAGAAAGTACATGCCCGGAATTTTGTCTATGCACTGAGGTGACTCTGATATGATTTATTATTAAGATTGTTCCTTGATACATTATTTTGTCAGTTAAACATCTAGTATCCATTCAATATCTCCATCTTCTCCTATCTAGACATAGTTATTTCTAAATGTGATTTCTTTCCTTTTTCCAGGTTTCTCTTTGCTTTGCGAATTCAGTTGCCTCAACACGCTTCATGCTACAAGATGAATTCGATATACAGACAACCAAATGTGATAATTGCATCATTGTACACTTGCTTACTCTTTTTTTAGTGGTTCCCTGTGTCTCTGCTAGTACTCACTTCTTTTTCCCTGGAATAATTACACTAAATTTCATTTTCAATTCTAGGGATTCATGTTCTGCTTACAGCAGCTAGCCTGCATATGTTCCCTCATCGCTTGCATTGTCGGAAGTGAGGAAATTGAAGATGCTGCTCAGATGTTGAACTGTCTGGCTGACATGGTTTATTGCTCGTATGATACTGGTGTATTTTTTTTCTCATTATCCATTGCTGCGTACTTCAGCTAATCTTTAAATCATTTGCTAATTCTCTCTGTCTTTTCATGTCAGGGTTTGCACCTGTATGCAGGTATACATGAGATGCTCTAGTCTTTGAAATTGGCATTGTGGTACAGCATAAAGTGCTTGTTTCACAATTGTTAACTTTTCACATGTTCTTTCTTTCGAAAGGATATCACTTTGCATTTGTTATAAAATTAATCTAAGTTTGTCGTGCAGACTCAGCACAAAACTGAGATGGATAAAAGAGATGGCAAGTTTGGATCGGCAGCAGCAGCAACAATGGCAGTGCCTCCTGTTCAACAAATGTCCCGTATAGATCATTCTTTACCCCCTTCAGTTGGATATCTGCCTCCACCAGCCTACAGCTACCCACCACATCAGCAACCTCAGGGCTCTTACCCACCTCCACATTATAATTACTACCCACCGCCTCCACATTTCCATGGATATCCTCCACCTACCCAAGGCTATTACCCACCGCCACAGCCCTATGGGTATTTCCCACCTCAGCCTTATGGATATTCCCCCCCACCTCAACAAGCCCCAGGCTCCCCCCCTGATTTACAATCCCATGTATACCCTCCACCACCTCCACAAAACCAAGGCTCTTCCCCTGTTTCGCACACCGAGGGATACACTCAGCCCCCTCAACAAGCCCAAGCCACGACCCATGCTTCAGAAATCTCACCTTCACAGGCTCAAGGCCCTTCTCCTCCAGTACAATCTCATGAACATCCCCAAGCTCCACCAGAACAGAGCCATTCCCCTGCTGGTGCTGCTCATCCGCCTCCAAGTCATCGTGTGTAAACGGTAAATCGAAAACTTGAGACGGTAATGTGGGTAGTAAGATCCGGGAAAACTGGCTCTTAAAGCCTTACTGGATGACCAAGTATATCAACAATCAATTTATACCATATCTTTCCTTCTGTCTATACTTCATGAGCTGTGTTTTCTATACCGTGCCTATGGTTATTTGATACTGTCAGCTAATTTTGCAGCCGTTGACAGTTGATTCTTTGTAGTTTGCATCCTCAGACTTTGTCTATTAACCAACTTTGCTCCAGCGCCGTATCTGTTTCCTCCTCCTTTCCAGGCGAATAATAGAATCCTGCTGCTTTTTAAACTTCGCCACTAAATAGGCATTCGACTAGCAAGTTGGTGCCTTTTCACATTCTTAGATTAGTGGTTTGCTTGACATGATGTTTTACGGGTCAAGGTCTACCACTAGCCATTTTCCTTTTTGGTTGTTTTCTGCAGGTGCTCTAGAGAATATTGCTTGCAATTGTGAATGTTTAATTTGGTTCGTTAACTTTCATGTAGCTCTCCCAGCCAAAAAAAGTACCGAATGGTGGTATAATTACAATACTCTATTATTTAGTGCTTGCTTGCATCTGACTATCATTGAGAAAATTTGATCTTCTGCCGACAGAACAGATCTCTAGCGAACACAAGAAAGATGGTAAAAACCACAATGCTTAAAAATAAATTCTTATACTATTATACAGTGGTAACAATCGGTGGGACCAATCTGTGGGCAGATCTGATTCTTAGACAGGGGTGGTGGAACCTCTTGGAATCTTTCTACTGTGACCTTGACGTTTGGTAGGAAGAAAGCTGACGATATTTCCGATTAAGCTCCTCGACATATCCCAAATTCACGCACCCAAATAAAAGAAGGCAGAGAAAGTACTCAGTTGCAGTTCCTGAGATAGAGATTGATCAAGCACAGACCCCAATTTAATATTGATCAAGAAACATGCATTTCCCCACATTTGCATTAATGTATCTTTGTCTCCCCCAAAAAAAAACCAAAGCTTCAGCTCTATAAACCGAAGATCCCCAAAAAAAAAAAAGAAAAAGAACGAAAAGAAGAAATTATTAGAAACATGACAGTTACTGCACTACTGCAGTCCTATCGATTGCTGCCCTTTTTATTTCATTGGAGTTCTAGTAAACTTTGGAGTTATTGTCACCTGAATTTGTGGTGTTTGGACGTACATAGACGCAGGGTTCCGCTTAAGCATCTCATTGTTTGGTTGACACAAGATGACGAATTGATTGATATTATTGTCTTTGGAAGTGAAAAATAATTGATTGCCTACCAATGGTAACAATACATGTAGGGCAACGGTTGTTTGAAGCACAGCCGCTGATACACAAATAGAGGCAGAAAATAGGGAAAAGAACAATAGAAAGATTTAGTCCTACTCTCACCACTGCAATGCGTTAGGACAGGATCTAGTTCATATGTTCAATCAATGGGGCGGCAAACCAGGTTCAGTGAATTTGGTGGCGGCATATTGTTTTTCATATGTTCGATAATAACATCCAACACAACAAAGTTAGCCAATACAAACAGTCAATGGTTGGTCTTACTTCAAATCTCCATCTTCCCTCGTGGGTAAATTAATAGGAACTCGGCTCAGATTGGCATGTCGTGGATCAGTACTTTTTATTATTATTATTTTTATCCTCCCCCACATTTCAATTATTGGCCAGTTAAATCTTCAACTACCCACAACCCCCAAACTGAAAAGAAAATAAAGATCTCAACCACCGCAGAAACACCAACATCATAATTTCCTGAATATTTATTAATGCGCTTTTCAAGCAAAGTTGAATCTTTTTTTCTTTTTTTTATCTTCTCGGAGGGTGTAATAGTTCATGAATTGGATACTTTACTCAATCTTTCCAAGCATACTGCAGGACTCCGTCCTCATTTAATCATTTGCCAAATGACACTTACGTACCCGCCGTCTTGAACCCAATTGCTATTTTTGAAAGTTTCATAGATAATATATGGATTAAATCTTATATATACTAACAGCGCATACATTATCACATGAATGATAACTATGCAAATTTTGTATAATTATCATTTATCCAACGCTACACTATCAGTATAAGAAATATTAATCCTAATGTACCATAACAATGCAAGGTAAAAGGTTGATTAAAAAAAATATGATCAAGAAAAACGTTATAATTTTTTTTGGATGAAAAAATGCAAATTGTTAAAGCCAAACACCCCAGTGAAATATTCCTTTCCTTTGAGAAGTAGTGGCCTAGTGGGGGATATATGAATATGAGATGTGTCTAATAGTCGTCACCTGAAATGATTTCGCTGAAGGCTAGTATTAGCACTACTGTTATAAAAGGAGAACAAAAAAGCGTATACTAACTTGTAAGTACATATAAGTATTTAAAAAAAAAAAAAGAAGAAATTGGAAAAGCTTTTGCTTCATATATACAAAAATGTATTTGTCTCGAAAGGGAAAACAATACAGAGAGACAGCAGCAGCAGCCGCCTCAAATTACAAGGCAGGAATAGTAGTAGGATTGTCATCGTAATCATCATCGTAAAAATCATGAGTACTAGTACTACCGAAGGCGGAGGCGGCCCAGAGCCGTTGATTGAATTCGTCTTCCAAATCACGTGGCACAAAAGGAGTCCTACAAAGTGGACAGGTCTTCTGATCGTGGTCCATCCAACGGTCCAGGCAGCTCCGATGGAAAATGTGCTTACAGTTCTTCAACCACCTGATTTCTTCTCCACCTTCGAACTCATACAAGCACACCGCACAACTCTCCTCCGGCGGCTCGCCTCCGGCACCGGCCACCAAATCCGAGAACTTTACCACGGGCAGGAGTTCCCGGATCAGGATAGCGGATATGGGCGGGGTAAGGGGCATCTGGGCCGGGTTTTCTTGAAAATAATACCCCTCAGCTGGTTCAAGAAAATCTGAGAGACCCAGAAACCTAAAAATAGAGAAAAGGACACTCCGGATAAAACCCAGAATGGAAAGTGCCTGTATGAAGATTTTTGGCAAGAAAACTTCTGTATAACCCACCGGAAAACCCATTAAGAAAACTCAGAGCAAGAAAGCAAGAAGCCGGACCGGATTAGTCTCGTATTTATACTACACACTTCTCTAACGCACGTAATATATATGATCTGTGCCAAAGAGACAGAGATGAAGAAGCTTCTTCGGGCTCGGGGGGTTGAGTGTGAAACTGCAAAATGTAGGGATGGATATATAAAGCTAAATTGGAGTACGAGCTAAGTTGTATGGTGGAAGGGATGGTAATCTGACAGGTGGTGACTGATGTGTCCTTGTACATTGAGGGAAGACGATGGCATGACGTGGAACGTAAGGTGCGTCTTTGACCGTTAGACTAGCAGGGGAAGGAGGCTGCTGCATTTTTTTTTAATTATTATTCATAAAGAGGGGCTGCATATGATTGTACTAGGGACAGGAGTTACTTGCAAGTTGCATTAATGCATGCGTCTCACGTCCTATAATTGGTTTTTAGTGCATTTTTACTCTTTTTTTTTTGAAATTCCAAGAAGCTTCTTTTCTTTTCCTTTTTCCTTTTAATTTTTTTTTGTGAGGATCATCCGATCGATGGTGTTCATGATAAATATTTTTTTTAATAAAAATATCATAATAATTTCATTAAATCTATACTGTTAACGCTATGGACTAAGTTAGAGAAGTAGTAAAATAACGAGGGTAAATAAATGCTAGTGTATGTATGTATATGGGTAGAAATCAGACACACTAACGAGCGTTCGTTATATACCATTTAAAAATTTATTGTTGTTTTTTTTTTTTTTTATTGCAAGTAAATTGGGAATTCATAATGGACCCATCCCATCTATTTTTTGGATCAAGGGGCTCGTGGTTCATTTTAAAACTATTTTTAGATAAAAATAGTTATTTTAAATTTGTTTGCATCCTATATATCTAAACTTATTTACACTCTGCTCCAATTTGTTTACACCCTCGACCTAGGAGCAAACTGCACTTTGTGTGCCTAATTGTAAGATCAAACATCTAAACTACTACTAATTATGTGCAAAAATTTTTATATGCACATAAAAAAACTCCGACCCTAAAATTACACAAACATAGGGATTCAGAAAAGCTCGAGAGAGTTTTTTTTTTTTTTTTTTTTTTTTGGGTTTGGGGGTGTACTCTTATAATATTCTATTGAAAAATCATGTGTATGTTCGTTTGCTCTTGGTTAATTTTTAAAACTATAGGTATTCTCAAATTATTCTAATCTTATACTAGCATACCAGGAGCACCACCAGCCACGGCCATGGGAGCCCAGGAGCAAAACTGCTAAGCACAGCAGACCAAGATTGCAAAAAGAAAGGACAGATGGCGTCGGTGATGAGAACCCTGGCCAACCAACAAATCACCCTCTCATGCCGAGAAATGGGGCCGGCCAATATTGACGTGAAGCTGTGGAGACTGGAAAGTCGCCATCTTTTGAACGCCAAAGCCCTGGGCCTCCCCCCATCATCCCTGTCCATGGTTGCCTGGCCATGCCAAGACACCTCCGGTCCGGTTTGCTTCCTCATCCCATTCATACACTATTATCTTCACTCCCCACCCACCAAATTAAGATGTTAACCATTCAATCCTTCCGGCCATCCTCTTCTGCTTTTCTCTCATGCATTGTCGTCCTGTCAGTCATCATGTATCTAACAAAATCCATTGTTGTTGTGGGTCGAAATTCAAAACAAAAAAACAAATTTTGCAACCCTTTCATCATCCATTATTTATTTATTAAACGATTACAGGATGAGAAATGGCATTTGCTAGTTACTATATATGTCCATTGCATGAGATAAAATAGTTAGGAAAACGATATATATACACTGTCATACGTTGGATCTATGATATATGTGTAAAAGTTA
Source organism: Coffea eugenioides (assembly GCF_003713205.1). NCBI lineage: Eukaryota > Viridiplantae > Streptophyta > Magnoliopsida > Gentianales > Rubiaceae > Coffea > Coffea eugenioides. Next base: position 78,578,246 of record NC_040036.1, read on the forward strand.
AATTTTAAATTCAAATTATTCATATTTGTCATTCATTCAACGCTGACAGTGTATCTATTATCAGTATAGGAAAGATTAATCTTATATATATATATATATCTTCTATGGGCAGTTAATGTTACACACAAGTGTGGTGTGGACCTATATATGGGAAAAGTAAACAGGTCAGTCTCCATGATTTTAAAATCGACCTAGCTAGTTCCTACGTACTAATTAAGAGAATATCTTCTATACACTTGTAATTATAGAAGCATTACTCCAAATACTACACGTACGTGATCCCTCAAGTACTCCTGTGCATGCACATACTTCTTAGTTTGTGGACAACAGGGTAGCTATTTTGGTTTTGGTATCATCACCTGGTAATTGGTATATATTGTAGCCATTCCTTTTTCAGCACTTGTAGTTGTAGGGACCGGTATCTACAAAGTTAAATGCAAGTGCAAGGAAGAAGGAAGAACTTATTCATGGATGACCCTCAGATTCATTCAAGAGCCAATCCCTTTGTCGCCTCTGCAAAATCAAAGAGCAACATGATGGCTACTACTGGAGCAATATGGGCCGGGGAATTATCACAATTCAAACATGTTCGTTAAAACCTACAAAATCAAAGAGCAGCATGATGGCTACTATCCATCCGGAGCAAGATGGGGAATTATCACAATTCAAACATGTTCGTTGAAACCTACCTTGCAAGAGCGGTCCTCACCCGTAATCCTTCACAAAAATTGTTTTATCTGTCACTTCTCTTTCTCTCGCCCGGACCTGCCCTCACAGCCCTCGTGCATGCATTATCTTATCTCCAATGTTCCTTCTATTTAAGTGGGCTTCCACTTCATTGACTCCTCATTTGTATTTTCCACTTTGCTGGTTTTGCTTTGCTTTCCCTTGTCTTAATCAGCTCCCCCATACGCATGCAGCAGTTTCCCTTCTATGGAGTTTTGATGTAACATGTTCCTACTTTCTATCCATAAACAAAAGGCTTCTCCATATGGTTTCCTTACTTTTGCCGGTCTTTCTCATCTTTTTTTTTTTTTTTTTTTTTTTTTGTTAACTAGGAAAATAATGGGATTTAAGAAGCAATGAGCTAGGGAAAAAGAAAATATGATCCTAAAATCTCTGATTATATATTGAGATCTCAACCTTAACCATAAGAGCAAGATCTCATCGGTCTTACTCATCTTGAAGTTCGAATTAATTCTGAAATCTAGGAATGGAGTATTTAAAAGTGTAAAATCGATACTTGATAAGGGGGGTTTTTTTTTTTTTTTTTTTTTTGAAGAATTGGTAAGGGTAAATTCGATACTACATAATGATAAATGCTTACATGGCTAGTGGCGAGTGATTTAAGTAAATACTTAGGTGATGAGTGGTGATTGATTTTTTCGTTAATTTCAGCACTATGATAATTAAGGTTGCGATTCTGTGTTATTCTATGGAATGGTTGCATAGCAAGTGAGTATAAAGGGAGAGGAGTGGGATTTTTGCTTAAACATTATTTAATCACTTTCTGAACTTTCAATTTTACCCTTATAGAAACAAACGCATGTTTATAGTTATTTATCTTGAAAACATGTTTTGCTTTAACTATTTACTTTCAATAACTAATACTAAGCATTACAATGATTACCATGGGAAAGAAATTTAAGAGATCAAAATTTGATTTAGCAATAAAAATTCATATAAAATGTATTTACCATAAATATTATGCATCTCTTTATTGCACACGGATGGAGAAGAGTGGATTTGAGAGCCAAATAAAAAACCTCATAATCACTTGATTAATGTTCCTATCAATTAGTATAAGTTGGGTTTTGAGGATTTCAATGTTAATTACAATGCCCTGGACCACGTGGGATTAGGCCCGTCTTAAGGTCCGGCCCATAAATATTGGTCCAATAAACTTACGGAATAGTTTTTGTTCTGCTGTGGAACCCAACAAAAAAAAGAAAAAAGAAAACAAAGATTCCAACGCCGAAGAATCCAGGCCATGAGCGACTTTGGATCTTTTGTTGTGGTCCTCTAAACAGGGTCGAGACTCCTGAAAATAGCATCTACGGATGTCCCAAAGAAGATTGACCCGGAACGGTTATAAGACATTTAACCCCAACTTCTTGTGTTAATCCGTCTTTTTGTTTTTCTCCAAGTATTTGCCGATTGATACTTTCATAGTTTGATGCATTTGATTAGGGATGTAAATAAGTCTAATCAAACCAAACAGTCTAGTGTTTAAACTTGTTTGATTCTTTTATCGAATTTCAAATTTTATTCAATCTTGGCTTATTTTGTTGTTCAATCAAATTTGAACGAGATTTTTTTTTCATTGTATTTGAAAGTCATTGAGAACAAAAAACTGTGCAAATTAGTTAGTGAACCAAATTCAAACGAACTTTTATTAAGCAAAACTTGATTCGAGTGTCGAGTAGTTTAATTCATTTTTTAAACATACAATTGATCCCCGTATTATTTAACAACTTTGTAGGAATAATTCCTATTGATCGTGACCTTATTCTACGATATTTATGTGTCTTCCCAAAATTGAGGATAAGAATTGCCAAGGCGCCCTCTCTCTCTCTCTCTCTCTCTATTTGTTTTTGTACATATGTTATGCTTATCGATGTTTAGTCCCTAATACTCTAGATAATGATCATTTAAAATAGAAGTTGATGCTCCACTAAATTGCCCCGAGCGACCGAAGACGAGAGTTAAAACATAAAAAAAAAAAAAAAGCTTTCTCCATATTTGACTCAAGCGTGATTTTATTTGTACCTCCAATTAAAGGTAAATAAACTTCCATCATGTGCATAAAATAAGTTTTGTTGGATATTTGTAAAACAAATCTAAATATAATTTCAAATTTTCAATGCCAGTTTTGAACTCTAAATTATAACATTCTTCCAATAGAAATATGCTAAGAAGTGGAGTTCCCCTTTGCCTTTTGGCACCAACAAAAAAAAAAAAAAAATTCTTTTAACCACAAACTAATTTAAGGGAAGGAAAAAAAAGAGGGGGAAAAAGAAAAACAAAACAAAAGAGTTCACCTCTACCTCTACATAGACAGTTGGCATTTGGCGGTAACGTAATACTAACAAAAGATCTATGACGGGAAAATAAAAGGGAGGTCCAATTGGAATAAAAAAAGTAGATTAATTAAATAAAAAAGAAAAAGAAAGATGGGCAGTTGAAAATCGAAAATCTCAGATCCACTTTCTCCACCTGAGAAAATAGTGGCGGTAGTAGTCTTCCTCCTCCATCAGCGCCACCGCCGCAACAAAGCTATGTGATTCGGATCTCCTCGTCCTCTCTCCCTCTTAAACCCTAATTCCTCTTCTCCTATTCTCATCTTCTTTCCGCCAATTTTGAGTCCCTACATTCCACTCTATCCACCCGCCTATTTGGGGCAAAGATGTATATGGCATACGGATGGCCGCAGGTGATTCCATTGGAACCAGGATCATGCCCTACTTCTTTCTCCGACCACATTGTCTACTTCAAAGTCCTCAATCGCTTATTGCTCGTCGTCGCTCCTTCTCATATCGAACTCTGGTCTTCTTCTCAGGTCTCACATTTCTCTCCTTTTTCTTTTGTATGATTTAATGCTATGCACTCTCACTTTCTGGAAATTGATGACTTTTCATTTCGATTTTTTTATTTGAATTTTGCGCCGGCGTTTGTACAGCATAGGGTGAGACTGGGAAAGTCCAAGAGAGGCGTGGATTCGATTCAGAAAGAAGGCGAGAATTTGCGGGCAGTTTGGAGTCCGGATGCCAAATTGATTGGCGTAATTGTAAGAATTTGGAAGGCCTTTTATTAATCAGCCAGCATTGGGCTTATCACTTTTTTGAATGGCAGCATTGAAAATATTACTTGGTTTTGCTGTTTGGAGCATTCATTTGTTCAGTAAAATTTAAGAAATTGGGTCATCAAATAATACAGTGAAACTGAACATCCACACTTTCAGGAATTCAGATATTAAGTTGGTTTGCAGGAGTTAGCATTGTACTTATGATAATATAATAAGTAAAAATAATATATTTATACTGGGTTTGGTCATATTGGCTAAAATTTGAAGGATTTTGTGGAAAAGTTTCTTATCGTTAGGTTGCTCTGGAGTGAATACTGGAAATTGATCTTCTGAAGTGCACTGTGGAATTTTCTTCATCTGTTTTATGTATAATGAGTATATATCGTTACACTGCATTTCATTTAGTAACCTAAATTCAGGAAAACAACCACCAAATAGAAAAAAAAAACAAAGCAGCAAACTCTTGGAAGAAGATAAAGGAGGAAAGAAAAGGGGGAAAGGAAGATATTTCTAGGAGGAATATTCAGGAAACAATAAAATCTTCACATATTTATTCATATGTCAATAGCAAGAGGAGAAGTTTTCGAAGCCAACAAATCTTCAATACTTTCTTCATACGGCACTTTATGCACTGTGAATGGTGGTGCAAGGCTGGTTGATTGCTGTTATTGGAATGGGATTAAAATGTAAATAGCTGTGATCTTTCATTTAGCTTTCAAAAAGGGTTGGCTAAAAAGTCTCACTTTAAATTCATGTCACTATTGTGTACTTTGGTTCCTTCTTCATAATGTAATGCTTCATTTGTTTCTGGCGATTTTTCCCGCCTTCTTTGCAGACATCTTCTTTTTATCTTCATATTTATAAGATCCATTTCACGGACAAGAAAATACAAATTGGAGGAAAGCAGCCATCTGGTTTATTTCTTGCTACCATTTCTTTACTTCTAAGTGAGCAGATCCCTTTTGCAGACAAGAGTATGACATTGTAAGTGTGTGTACACAGCTCCCTTGGAAATTGTAATTGAACTTCAAGCTTCAAAGTTTTCATTTCCTTCTTTGATGGCAGAATATTGTTTTGAATATGCATTAAATTTGAAATGTTTTGCTGTATAAGCTTCTGACAACCAAAGCAGTAAAATAATATGGTCTAGCAATTTGTTTGGATCATAACATTCAAGGGCTTAGATATGCTAATGGCTTATTTTCTAATATCAAAGTTCTTTGGGAAGCTGCACTAAGGGTTGCAGGCTATATAAAATGTTACTTGGAAGGTCAAATGCATGCATTCTGCTTTCTGGTACAATTTGATGGAAAGATGTTGCATATGCAAGGTGAATGCTGCTCTAAGTGTATGCATAACCAATTGGACACCTTGCATCCCTCTGGTCTTCTTGAATGTTTGGCTGTGATCATACTGCTTCTCAAAAGCAGTCAGACAGTTGGATGTGGTGTGTTACCAGGGATTCTTAAATCATTTTCCAGGTGTTTGAAACTCAACCTTGTAGGCTCTAAGGGTACATGTCCTAGCTCCTAAAATTTCTTGTGTCTATTCTAGATACTAAACCTTTTTGCCAGGTAAAACTCGTAATTTAAAGTTAGGCTTGTTGAAAGTTGTATGAGCCTCCAAAATTTGTACATATCTGAATATGCTGAAGTGTGCGGTGCTATTTTGTTTCAACAACACTCTAATCCAAAAATGATTTTATTTAGTATAAGAAGTTTGGATGCGGAGTGATGGATGATTAGACATTGTTTGAAACTTTTGAGTTTTCTTAAAAATTAGTGTCTGCTTTAATGTCATTGTTAAAGCTATTTATAAGAAAGAAACTGCACTTTCTGCTGTGATTTGTTTTTGTTGTTCTTTTTAATAGCTTGATGTTTTCTTGGGGTTTGGGTCACTGCTGGTTTTGAGGGCTGATATACAGATACGAAAAGTGTGTATTTGAGACTTCAGGGCCGAAAGTCATTTTCTGTATGTCATTGGTCCTGAAATTTGGACCTTGGAGAAGAAGGATTTCATTTGTATATTTGTCAACATGCTATAGTTTTTAATGCCAATAAGTCAAAGAGTTACTTGAGATAGGGAACAAGATCTCATAAGATCTTGCATGTTAATGAATGTCTAGGCTTGCAGAATTGTTTACACAAGCCACTAATGTTTTTACAGTATACCTTAGAAGAAAGATCTGCTAAGTTGCCAGTTATAGTATAAGATCTTGTCATGATATATATATATATATTGGTGTACATAAGCTTTCAGCTTTCAGACATCACTGCAACTGATGTTATGAAGTACTTTTCAGTTGCATATTTTAAGCTTTAAGCTTTTGGACTTCTGTGCACCTGATATTACTAATAAAGTCCTTTCCTGCTATAGATTGATGGTTGTGTTGCACCAAATACAACTTATCATTGAGTCGAGTAAATCTGATAAAAGGAATCGTGGTTACATGTTTACATGCGCAAGAATCTACTCAATTCAAAGGATCAAGATATAATCGAAATGTTGATACTCCAAAATTTTGGTTTTTGGTTATGTTTCACATACCTTAGAGGCAAATCACCAGAGAAATTCACAAGTTCATATCAGTGCTTCTTGTAAGAAACGGGGTCCAGAAGTGGACATATGATGTTTGACAATCTGATATATTTGTGTATTTCATTCCAGATGAATTTCTGATGTTATATTATTTTTGCCGTTGTCAGGAGCAACATTATCTGTGATAACAAACATATGCTTGTTGGACTTTCTGATGGATCATTTTATAATATATCATGGAAGGGAGAGGTAATGTGAACGTAGCAGTTCCTCCAAGTCTTTCAAATGCACATTGAAGAAGCATCTTTGTAGCTTAGGTGCTGAATTCATTTTTTAGCACCATTATAAAATGCTGTGTCTATTCCCTTTCTACTTGCTTAACATGATTTTAATGGAGATTGGAAAGCATCCAGAAACCCGCATCTCCCTCTCAAAAAGGTTCAACCAGGTTATCATTTAACTTATTCTGTGATGCAGTTCTGTGGGGTTGTTGATCTTGACATTCCATTCTCTGATGGAAGTGGAGCTGATAAATTGTCTCATTCTTTGGACAATGGTCTTCCTTCTAATGGAGCACGAGGTGTTTCTCTGCCCAGGAATTATATGAGGAAGAAGTCTGCTATTGTGCACATGGAGTTTTCCTTCTCACTGAGGTTACTGTTTTTGCTCTTTTGTGATGGACAACTTGTGTCATGTTCTGTAAGTAAGAAAGGATTAAAGCAAGCTGATTTAATTAAAGTCGAAAAGAAGCTGGCATCTGGTGATGCTGTATGTGCCTCAGTTGCTTCAGAGCAACAAATTCTTGCTGTGGGTACAAAAAGGGGAGTTGTTGAGTTGTATGACCTCACAGATTCTGCTTCCCTTATTCGTGCTGTTTCTTTATATGACTGGGGGTAAGTGGCTTTACATTTCCATGGATATTTGGGCATATGACCTAGTTGTTTGATGATACTTCCTTGTTATTAGGCCAGTGCTTCTTTACTAAATGTCTCTGAAAGTGGCATTAATCTCTAGCCAGTCTGTACAGCTTCCTGCTTTATTCAACTTTGTTTTCTATCACTAAGGAAATTATCACTTTTGACCTCTATGTCAAAAAATCATTAGTAGCTTCTAGCCTGCTACTATTTTACTGCATTATTTTTATGGGTAACTTTGCTGCTCTTCACTTGCAAATTGTTGGATCTACAAAGTTTTCATTAAGACAGTGGTACAAATAGCTGACTGGAGATTCAGATAATTTATTTCCATATTCCAAGTGCAATCTTTGAGAAGCAAAATGAGATACACTGTTATATGATCCAGTGAGATAAACTAGTTACTATGATTCTAAAGCTGCAGATGTATGTTAAGACTCAAAGTAGGCTCTCTGTGCTTTTGCAATCTGTTTATCAACCACTTGCAAGGAAAAAGATATTTCTACAGATAACCACAAGGTTTAACAACTGAAGTCTCACCATGTTTTTTGAAACTCTGAAAAATATTTGCCCATATAGTTGTTGAATGAGAAAAGTTTGGGGGGTTCTTGTATCGTTTCAAAATCTGAATACAGAACTATAGTTTCTTATATTTTCTTAAACTGTGCTTGTCCCTGGTGTGGGAATTAGGGAAATTTACCATTAGTTCGTCATTCGAAGTGCTCCAATGAAATAAATTTTCCTGATCGTGTGATTAGCAACACTAGGTTCATGTTTCCTTCTTTCTATTTTTACCTTTTTTTTCCTTTGGGCAGATATTGCGCAGATGATACTGGACCTGTCAGCTGTATTGCCTGGACTCCTGATAATTCTGCTTTTGCAGTTGGGTGGAAATTAAGAGGGCTTACAGTTTGGTCTGTTTCTGGATGTCGGTTGATGTCAACAATTCGTCAAATTGGTTTGATCTCAGTGTCTTCTCCAGTTATTAAGCCAAACCAGGATTGTAAATATGAGCCTATGATTGGTGGCACCTCACAAATGCACTGGGATGAGTATGGATATCGGCTTTATGCTATTGAGGAAAGATCTTCAGAAAGAATTATTGCTTTTCCTTTTGGCAAATGTTGTCTTAACAGAGGAGTATCTGGAACAACTTATGTTCGTCAAGTTATTTATGGGGAAGATCGGCTGCTTATTGTCCAGTCTGAAGATACTGACGAACTTAAAATCCTTCATCTTAAACTTCCAGTTATGTGCTAAACTAGGTCATGAATAAGAATTTATTTTTATGCTTATTAAAGAAGGTTATTACTGATATATCTTTGTCCATGTCAGGTTTCTTATATGGCGCAAAATTGGCCTGTTTTACATGTGGCTGCTAGCAAGGATGGGATGTACTTAGCAGTTGCTGGACTTCATGGGTTAATTTTATATGACATACGACTAAAGCGGTGGCGAGTGTTTGGAGATATTACTCAGGAACAGAAGATCCAGTGCAGAGGCTTGTTATGGCTAGGGAAAATTGTTGTGGTCTGCAACTACACAGATTCCTCCAACATGTAAGTGAACAATGCACATATTGCTGTGATTTGAAACTATGGGCATGCCTCAGATATTTCTGAAGAAGCAGTGTATGATAATAGAAGTTGATTGGAGTGGAGAGAAAATAAGATGTGCACATGATTTTTGTCAACTGGATAAAGCAAATGAAAGAGTTCTTAGGAACTTAATTTTGTGGATCTTAAAATGGCTGAGCAAAGCCAAAATGATTACACTAGGAACCAATGATATTTGTCATATTGTAAAGGTCTAACAAAACCCAGTTTTTTACATTCAGGTTATAGTATTTCCATATTTTATGGTCTCATGTTGGGTAAAAAAATCATTGCTCGTAGAACCCCAACTTCAAAATTTTTCTATCTTCAATGTTTTCTGGTTTCTTGCTTATGCATTCTCACTGCTGAATGGCAGATATGAATTGCTTTTCTACCCAAGATATCACCTTGATCAAAGTTCGTTACTTTGTCGGAAGCCATTGCTTGCAAAGCCAATGGTCATGGATGTCTACCAAGATTATCTACTTGTTACCTATCGCCCCTTTGATGTCCATATATACCATGTTAACCTGTCTGGAGAGTTGACACATTCTAGTACCCCAGATTTACAGGTAATACTTGTTTCAAGATAAATTCTGTAGATAATCTTGCTTCTAAGTTGATATGAAACATTTAAAATTTTAATGCATGTGAGTCAATTACAAATTGCTTGTTAAGTGAAGGTATCACTGTAAACAATTATTCTTCTTGCGTTTTTAAGTGATAAAATGACAAACAGCTTTCTACAGTACGTGAACTCTCAATTATGACTGCAAAGAGCCATCCTGCTGCAATGCATTTTATCCCAGATCAACATCCTATAGATTATGTTTTGAGGAAGGATTCCTCTTCATCAGACCACTTGGCCAGAGAACCTGCTAGGTATGTGCATAGATTTGAAGTTACTTGCTGGATTTGCAAGTTTTCAAGTGATGGTGATTTTAATCTGTACATTTAGATGCTTGATATTGAGAACAAATGGGGAGCTTTCCTTGCTCGATTTGGATGAAGGGCGGGAAAGAGAACTCACTGACTCTGTGGAGTTGTTTTGGGTTACCTGTGGTCAGTCAGAGGAGAAAACAAATTTAATTGAAGAAGTTTCATGGTTAGATTATGGCCACCGTGGAATGCAGGTAAAAACTTTTTGTCGCACTTGAGTATTTACTGTACTTGTGTTTTTTCAGTTTACATGTCTCATGGGTGCTAAATGCTGCAGGTTTGGTATCCTTCTCCTGGTGTGGACCCTTTTAAGCAGGAGGATTTTTTGCAGGTAGTATGGCCCATTTGATTACTGTTGCCTATGAGGCATATGTTTTATTCTGTGTCATTTTTTCCTGTGAAGGGCCTGTATTTTGATTGTCTATATAGTTGAATAGCTTTTCATTTGATTTAAAGGCAACTGATTGGGCTCCACACCACATAAGTCCAAAGATTAGGTGTTCAACAATATATGATCTAGCAGTCCGTGATGTTAGATTTTCTATATTGATAACTTGTAGAAACTTGTAACCATGCAGCTATTGATGATTTTATCGTTTTTGGCTAAGGTGTCTATCTTAATAATATTGAGGTTGCTGGGTTTATAGAAGCTGGAGGCAGGCAAAGAATGCTGGAACTTGGATACTTTCCTCATAGAACTTAAGTGTTAAGAGAGGCGGTTTGGAAGGAGTCTTTGGCCATATCTTTTAAGATTAAAGGCAGCATAATATTGAGGAACGCCAAAGACTATTGAACTTGTACATTATTGCACACCAAAACCTTGCAATTGGCACTTTAATTTTTTTTATTATGTAGGAATTTTAAGAAACCACATCATTCAAGAGGTTCCATCTAAAAAAGTTTTGATCAATCTGAATGAGATCTGTATATCTTTAGTATTTTCCATCTACTATCATCTGGAACTTCCCCCAAGTATCTAAAATTTCTTGGTCAAGTGTCATATATGCTGCAGTTTTCTATTAGTTGACTTATTTTAGCCTTATGCTATCCTCTGGCTCTGATCTTTTTTCGTATTAAGATAATGATCCTATGACTGTCCACATGGCATGGTTCTGGTTCATGTGAATCTTGTGTTACTGTTTCTTCAATGATATTGGGAACTTTGGTTATGGTCTATTTGGTTTGCAGGTCAGCTATATTAAGCATTCAAAACATACTAGTATTCATACATGAATTGTTTCTAGACATGTAGACCTACTACTAAAAGATTTGTTTGTCATGCCTCAGGGTTGGAGTGTCTTGTATCTTTGCTCTTATTGATGTTATTTATCTGAATAATGTTTTGTGGAATCCTCAGTTGGACCCAGAGTTGGAATTTGACCGTGAGGTATATCCTCTTGGTCTACTTCCCAATGCTGGAGTTGTAGTTGGTGTATCCCAGAGAATGTCTTTTTCAGCATGCACAGAGTTCCCATGTTTTGAACCATCTCCTCAAGCTCAAACCATTTTGCATTGCCTACTTCGGCATCTTCTTCAGGTACAACTTGTATTTTCTTACATATGACATTCTGCATTTCCACTGACAGCTGGTTCCAATATGGGATAGAGGAAGAGGATTGTGTGTGGTAGCTAGGATGATAATCACAAAACTCTTGTTTTACACAAATCTCTCTAGAGCAGGATATGTGAAGAGGATTGGTGGAATGTTAAAATTGAAGTCAATTTGCAGTAATTATGAAATTGGTCTTGCAATAAGTATGTCACTCATGATTATATAGAATAGAAAAAAATAAATGTCATGTATGGGTGACAAATAACAGCTGGAGCTGGTTAAATTGCTATAGTCTTAGTCAGCAGAATGTCTTTTGGAATGCTGGCCATTTTTGGAATCTTAAACAAGGACAAAGAAACTCTAGAATTTTATCTTAGTCTGCACAGATTGCTGTACTTATGAATTGTTTTTTTGAATTTAGAGATCCAGACTGTAGCTGGATGCATATAATTGCATTCCTTGAGGTTTTCGTGGTGTATATATTTCTTTATTGAGTTGTGCTTGTAATATGTTTGATTTCTTCCTTTTCATCAGAGGAACAAGAGCGAAGAAGCTTTACGTTTGGCGCAATTGTCAGCAGAGAAGCCACATTTTTCTCATTGCCTTGAATGGCTTCTTTTTACAGTATTTGATGCGGAAATATCCAGGTAAATTGAGTAGAAACCTCAGTGGTTCAGTCTTTTTCAGTTCTCAAAATTTTGACTGAGATAAACTTGCCTTTTTGTTCCTTCTATTCTGTGCCTATCCCGAAATGGTCTGTTTACCTTTGTGTTTAACTGGTCTTCTTTTGGTAAGGCTACCTTATGGTTAATTAAAAAGTTTGATGGTCTTCCTTTGGTAAGGCAAGCTGATAGTTTTTTAACTTCGGTATCTCAATCTTAGATATAATTCCAATTGGTCAGACAGCTTCATGAGATTAAGTTAGGCATCTTTTTTAATGAGGAGCAAGTGAAAAATTTGATATCGAGTCAATAATTTCACTTTTTGTATTTTAATCAGTTTGGATTATTCAGTCTAAATGAGAAGAGAATATTCTTCTCTCTGCCCTTGGATGTCGTATATAACTTGGCTGTATTATTTCTGGCTAGTGTCTCAAAACTTCTTGTTTTAATGTTCTGTAGGCAAGCCAGCAAAAACCACGCACCTGTTCCTAATCATGCTTCTACCTCCTCTCTTTTGGAGAAGACCTGCGATCTCATAAAGAACTTTCCAGAATATTTTGATGTGGTTGTTAGTGTTGCTAGAAAAACTGATGGCCGACATTGGGCAGATTTATTCTCAGCTGCTGGGAGATCGACAGAGTATGTATCTGGCTTTGTCTTTATAACATGCACTTTACAGCAAAGACTGCGTAAAAGGATGGAGAAAAGAAATTTTTTTTTCACTTTAAATCAAAACTGGCCAAATTACAAGGCTCCTGGTTAATGACAAAGTGGCTTTTTATCTGTTAGGTTATTTGAGGAATGCTTTCAGCGCAGATGGTATCGTACTGCAGCTTGCTATATTCTTGTGAGTGCCACTTGCAATTACCCTGAAAATTCCTGAAATCCTCTCTGTAACAGTTTTCAGATATTAGCAAATCCAAAGTTTCAGCTTCTGCTTCATGTGTGCAAACATTATGCAATGAAGATTTTTTTTTTTTAAATTTGGTGAACCCAACATCAAATAATATCGATAGATGTCTTATCTAGTAAGTCAGCGACTATCTATGATTGGCAAAAAGGTTCATCTTCTGCTTGAATAGAGCCAATAAATAGATTTGACCTTCATGGATTTTGAAAAGACTTTCTTATCTGGTGTTGACCGTGTGATTGCTTGCACTTATTCTGTAAATCAACTAGACACACTGAGTTTTTCCCTAGGAAATTAACTGTATATGCTGCATGGAAATGGTAACAATGTCTAATTTTATTGCTGCCTATTCTATCAGGTTATCGCTAAACTTGAAGGTCCTGCTGTCAGCCAGTACTGTGCATTGCGTCTATTGCAGGTTACCTTCTGATCCTTTCAGTTTTGTTTCCCATGAAGTAAAGGCTCACATGGGCTAACTCTGTATGTTCATATCTTGTCAAATATCATATGAAGAAATTATTCAAGAAACTACGAAACATCTGCACTCATTAGACTCCTCCCTGGTCATCCAAAAGCAAATATGACTTATACTTGTCAGACAGATTCTTTGTCGTGTCCTTCTAACCCTAAGGTTTCTTTGGTATCTTGGTTATGTTAGTTTTCTTTCAAGTTTTGCGAGTTTTAATTACTATATAAAATTCATCTGATTTTCTGCAGGCAACGCTCGATGAATCTTTGTACGAACTTGCTGGGGAGCTGGTAAGAGTTTTATCGAATAGACATCTCTTTGTATGAACTTGATGAATCTTTTATATACATTTTGCGACTAGCTTAACAGACAACTTTTTTTCTTATCAGGTTAGGTTTCTCCTTAGATCAGGGAGGGAATATGAACCTGCTAGCCCGGGTACAGAGAAACTCTCGCCTAGATTCTTGGGTTACTTCCTTTTCCCATCTAGTCAACAGCGGCAACATTTGGAGTCAAAGAGGTAAAAGGCAGCCTTTAGTATTTTGTTTAACAGCAATTGTATCTGTTTATGTTTTCCCTGCATTAACTAACTATTCTATTACTTCGTCCTCTCTAAACATGATGGAGCAGCTCATTTAAAGAGCAGAGTGCTCATGTTGCTTCTGTTAAGAACATTTTAGAAAGCCATGCTAGCTACCTAATGTCTGGGAAAGAGCTTTCAAAGCTTGTTGCATTCATCAAAGGCACACAGTTTGACCTAGTGGTGAGAGGATATTAATATTTCATTCACAATGCAAAATTTGCCACTGTTGGTTGTATTACAATTCATGTAACAAAAAAATATGTTTCAGGAATTTCTTCAACGAGAAAGATACGGGTGTGCTCGCTTAGAAAATTTTGCTTCAGGGCTTGAATTAATTGGGCAGAAGGTACAAATATCCATGCATATTCTTGTGCTTTATTTAATTTTTTTTTTTGTATTTTGACTCCTTGTGGCGTATTTGGTGGTCTATTCATCTTTTCTTCATTACATAATTAAGATAATCATATAGCTCATTGCCTTGTTCTACTTAAATCCTCCAATTTCGTTTGCACACACTTCCAGCTCTGATAGTGAAAAACCTCCAGCTGGAAAAAAGATTCTTATTTTATTGGTGTGGTCTTCTTCTGTTTGTGTAAGTTTCATACTAATTGCTGCTTCACTTTAGTGGCATTTCAGTAGTGCCCTTTTTTCTGGTGTTCTTTCCCCTGAAAGTGGCGTGCTTATGTTGCAAAATTTTATATGCCTTGCTGTCTTAAGTAGTGCATTGAAAGAAAAAGATTAAAATTTGGCAATATTTTGTTCCTTTCGTAAGAACATATTGGCATCCGTTTTTCTGCTTTTGCTTGAACCATATTACTGCTCGGCATATTGCATTTTGACATCTATTTGTAAGTTTTGTCAATTAGTCCTAATTGAATGTCTCATTTGAAGTCTTGTTACACATCAATAATTTTTAAGAATTCTTTGAAGCAAAGAGCAATAGTTCCTTTACTGCTGCCATGGGAAGAAAAGTTCGTTTTTTATTTGCTTCAGGTTCGTTTTTTCTTTTTTCCTTTTTGCTTCTTCTGATTCAGTCGTCATTTTTGCCAGCTTCAAATGGGAACATTACAGAGCCGGTTGGATGCAGAATTCCTTTTGGCACATATGTGCTCCGTAAAGTTCAAAGAGTGGATTGTAGTCTTGGCTACACTTTTGAGGCGATCCGAGGTTTACTAAACATAATCAATGCATGTGTTTGAGAATTTATCCTGTTCTGCGTGTCTGCTAATGTGACAATTAATTGGTTGCTTTAGTCAGTGCATTTTCAGTTAACAAGTACGAGACAGTTCAAGATGTTAATTTTCTTTAGATTTAATTTTCCTTATTAAATTTCACAAAGATTGTATCATGCAGTACCATTTCTAACAGTTATTTTCTGTAATTTCTCTCTAATTCAAACAAAACAATCACTTTTAGAGTGTGAATAATTGTTTATAGATACTCCAGTGCAATAGTTGGGTCAATTGTTGCTGTTTTTTTTTGGTGATTCACGTTTGACACTTAGAAAATCACTTCAAGTTCTCTTAAATAGGGATAATCTAGTGATTTTAATCACTTGAGGAAGATAAGAAAAGAAATTATGTAGTTAGTATCAAAGGCTGCAGCAGCCAGATTGTTAATTGTTTTGAATTAATTACCTTTTGACATTTACTCAGGTTCTCTTTGATTTGTTCCGCCATGATCTGCGGTTGTGGAAAGCTTATAGCATAACCCTACAGGTATCTGAGTCATTCCTTTACGGATGTAAACGTTTGTTACACTCTTAGTTTCTTTTGGCTATATCTCACGTGCCTCACCATCGGTTTTTCATTTTCATTTCAGTCGCATCCTGTATTTTCTGAATACCATGATTTGGTTGAAGCCTTGGAAGAAAGGCTTTCATCTGGTTCATATTCTTCTAGTACAACTTCAGATGAGAAATGAGCTCTTTGGATGCTTCGAAACCTTTTGCAACTGGTCAACCATGTTGCTTCAAATGATGCAAATGCATGTGGCACTGCCTTCGAGTAAAACCTTGTTGGCCAAGAAAGTGACTGCCACCACCTACAAATGAAATGCCTTGTATCGTGCTATTGAGCTGTGTAATGAGCATCGTCATGGAGTGATGGAATGAGACTGCGTCTCTCGAAAGTCATTGTAAGTTTTACTTGTAAATAAGCGATACCAGGGTAGTAAATTACCTCTTAGCATTTTCCTTTCTTCAGAGCTTGTATCATTCTTCCCTGTGCTGGCTTTTGGGGTTTTCTATTTTTTTAGGTTTTGAAGGGGGGTGGGGGGGGGGTGCGGGGGGTTCTGCGGCAACCATTTTGGGTAAAGAGAGACAGAGAGTGGTTGTTTTGTAGGGGGAAACTGATTGCTGAATAATTATGATATGATGATTTTGCAATACATTTTGATTTCGTGCCATCACCACGCTTTATGAACTTGTTTATCACATGAAAGAAGTTCATGACTTTCTTTCCGGCAGCCTATGTTACCCAACCTAAATGAATTCTATGTTTCAATCTGGAAGTCAAAGAGTACAAGTAGTATCAGGAGTTTCTGGTAGTTAAACGATTGTCCCTGAATCCTAACCCAATCTTATGGTTCTGTGGCACATTTTTTGTTGATTTCTGAACCTATGTTAACGAGTGAACGATCTACTCAAAACTGTGGTACTCGCACAATTGATGCTTTATCGTGTATTGTCGCGCTTATCATTTGGTCTTCGCAATTTTTGTTTCCCTTTCGAAAGACACAAGGCTTTTTGCATAATTTCCTTCTCTTTTGTAGGAAGAATGTATGACCTTTTAATTCATACGGTTCTGGGTTTTATCTATAAATTTTGCTTAGCCAGCTTCTGAAGACGAACTTTGAATGCCAGTTATGAATTCTCCATTAGATATTGCTCGACGGTGGAAGAATTAAACCTAGAGTAAAATATTTGATCTTTTTATAAGATGATAAACAAGGAGACTGCATCTCTGAAATCTAGGCCGCTCGGCGGGCATCCAAACTTCTTCAACATCGAACTTAGTAACGTCCGTATGGTACTTAGCTTTCGACCAGAAAATTGGGGGCGGGGAGCGGGGGAGCGGGGAATACAACAATCAACACTAATAACGATGACATAGAATTACTAGCTATACACACACAAACACGTATTTGATGGGTCCCTGGTTCAGCTTAGATTACTATTCAGCTTTTACATACATGCATCTGGTATCCAATCCGAGGATCAGGTAATCACCAACTGAAGCTGATTGATTCAAAGTGAAGGTTTTCTGCTAAACCGGATGAGCAAATGGCGGCTACATCATGCCTCATCTGCTTAGGGCCGCACACGAGAGCTCCAATGCTTGATCCCTTACTCTGCAGCAAAATTCCTGCAAGAACACTTCCGTCATACAATGATAAATCAAAACCCAAAACGAGTGTTCGCCAATCATGGGAGTTAAAAGATTTGCTTACGCTTGAGGTCGGGTCTTGCTCCATAGTGCACCTTCATAGATTTGACGAGAGATTGATGGGGAAGACTCTCTAATTCTCTATCAGCAGCATCATGCATGGAGCCGGATGATCCTCCTGTTGTTGAATCTTCCAAATCCTGGATCTGTTTGGTTTCCTTGACATTTTGGTTCTTGTTCCACAGAAAAGCAGCGGTGGCCGTGATCGCGATTGAGAAGCATATGATGAGTGTAGTTAGCACGGTCCTTTGAGTCATCAGGTTGACCTTGTTGGTGTTGTGATCAATGGGGTAAATGTAGTAGCGAGTAATGATACCCAAAATGAAAAGGAAAATGACGAAAGAGGATGAGATGATTGCGGCGAGCCAAAGCCAACTATTTTTGCCCAAGTTGGGAGATATGGGAGAATCTGATGGCAGTGGCCTGAAGCGAATGATCCGGGCAGGTTCCGCTTTCTCCAGCGGTTGCACCTTTTCTCTGGTTACATAAGCCTCTATTTGTAGGTCCAAATTGCAAGATCCTGCAGAAGCACCAGAAACTGGAAGGAGAAGGTCTAGCATGGAGAGATGCGAGGAGTTCCTGAATGTGCTGATCAGCAGTAGCTTGGGAGTCTTGCATTTTCGTGCTGAGCTCATAAACATCAAATCTCTGATGATAGAGATGAAAGGCGTGATTCCACTTCCTCCGCTGACCATCACAAGCATGTCATGCCTGCATTTAAAGGGTTTTACCAGTTCACAAAAAACGCTCACGGTGCAACTATAGTTATTCTGATTACTGCTAAAATACTGATTGGACTGGACAGAAAAACCTGAGAAAGTGAGTTGTTGGAGGTCCATAGGGTCCTTCAATAGAAGCTTGAAGACGATCAACAGAAGAAGGCGATGAAATCAGGTCGTAAAGCTTCTTAGTCCAACTCCCTTCGCATTTAATCACCACACTGAGCGTGTCTGGTTCCAAACGACTGTTGGAAGTAACGGTGAACGGATGCCACTGCAGCTTAGAAATGATGGGGATACTCACGAACATAGTGCTTGTTGGAGTGTAGTTCAAAGCTGTATCGACATTTTGATGACATTATTGGGTGTACACATTTAATCAGAGTATTTGACAAACATAACGGTAAGAGAATGGTGAAAAACTTCATTTACCTCGGCTTTTGGAGAAGTTGAGCTCGACAGTTTCACAGGGTAGAACACGAGCAGAAACTAGACGGACCTTTTGTCTTGATTGTAAGAACCTCAGGAATCGATCGATCACGAAGAGGTACATCCCAGGAAGCATAATGCAGATGAAAAAAAGGCCCTTGTGAAGGATGTAGAAAATGATGAAGAGGATGTAGAGGTTGTGAGTGTAGTAGAAGACTTCAAACATGCGTCGTCTGATGCTTGGGAAAGTTGTGCTCCACATCACTAATCCAGACAGCAAGCATAGCTCTCCTGCTATGTTGTTTACATAGGTTTGATCCCACATCTCATCCCATTTTAGCGCCTGCAAATTAAGAACAACAATGTTGCAAAATAAATGCCTTGTCAAAACACATGGTAATAATGTAATCACCTATCTACTTCTTCTTCTTCTTTTTTCCTCAAAAAAATTTTGACAATATCATTGGCTTCCATATATAGCATGTGAATTTAGGCTAGCTATTGGAATTCGATTATGGTTCATAATGATTCCAGAGATTTTACTTCAAGTGGATGTGGGTAATATCCGGTTACTAAAATAAATAATATTTAAAAACTATGTCTATGAAATTAGTACGTTAATGATGCAAGTAAATAAATTGTGACAAATGATCTTGAATTTAAAACAGTACTCTTAACTATGCAACTGGGAAAGGATGACGGTGGCATGACATGTTTCTCACGTAAAAAAAAAAAAAATGACGTTCAATTGGTCTTTGTTTTCAATATGAGGATGATATTGCTGAATGCTGCCTATCGCTGTCCATGGAGCAATTGTCAATGAAGGCAGGAATTTCTGTCTCTAACAACAAAATGGCTTTATTAAATTTGATTTGATTTAGGCATAAGTAGCTAGATTGATTGACTTATGATCACTACTTCAGTGTTAAAAATGGTCCCAGGTTCCAGAAGCCAATGATCGATCAACAAGAACATGACCTCGCACTTCTTCAAAGCACCTCTGTCCTTTTGTGATGGTGCCAACAACCAAGAAAGTGGAAAAAGCCTCTTCTTTTTTTATTTTTTCTGTTTTTCTTGAGGCCAATATGCACCCTTTTCTATTGCACAATAACCACTCAGCGGACTAAGCAAGATTATGATCCTGCAGGTGACGAGTAGAAATTTTGCATGCACTGCAGGTGGGTAGCTAGGCTTCCCATGAAAAACCATATGGATACTGCTCTCTGAATGTTGTTGGAAATCGAAAGAGAAAGACAACTGAAACACTGTTTCATTTCTTTTCTTCACAAATTAATTGACACTCCGTGGGCAGCGTACTCTTGTAATTAGGTTTCCATAGAAATCAATCTTAATCGTAACGTGTTTGGATTGCTATTTTTAGGAGTTTTTGTAGAAAAATATATTGTAGGAATTTGATGTACGTGAGATAAAAAAGATAATTGTAGCATATATTCACAGAGGAAAAATAACGTGAAAAAAAACTTTTTTTACAAGAAATCAATCCCAATCCTACGTGCCAGCTTCAAGGGTTAATGAAACTTCACAGAATCGTCACAATCCAAAGTTAGTATTAGTAAAGATATAGCCAACACGACACGTCTTATTCCAATTTCGTTATTTTTCATTGCAAAATCCAAAAGAGCATCATGATGATGTACTGCTTTGCTTTTAGGAGTGACCCCAACAGGAATCGCATTCTTGATCTTGACACAAAGTGTAAAAATCACCTAACCTTTTGCTTTGATTCACATTTGTGCTAACATATTTCTTAATCTTTTCAATTAAGTGACGTTAGGTGCCACCAAAAGTTGAATATGAGATCCAAGGAACAATGATCACTAGGGTCTGCACTCACTGTTGATCCAATAATTGCTGACAAAGTTTAAGGTCTTAAGGGTAGGTAGTAGCTAGGAGTCTTCTGGTCACCTTATTTTGATTTAGTCCATCCTGAGTTTCCACCTTCCGAATATTGAGATCATACATTTCAATGTCATTTCTTTTGCATTTATTTCCACCAAACGTTGCCCCTATGGTTTTTTTTTTTTTAATCCCAACTAAGAGCAATCAATTATCATATGCTTATTTGTGAAGTGAAAACCAATTTTATCAACCTAATAAGTGGTCCAAAACGTAATGTTTATTCTTCACAACCAAAATTCATCATCTGCAATGTTATTATTCACCCTATGCTGACTGACTACAAGGAGTTATCTCCTTCTTGAAGTTGATCTGAATCAAATCTTCAATCTCTATCGCTTAATTATTTGCCAAAGGGAAAAACAAATTTAGAAACTCAATGCCATGAGGGAAACGAACAACAGTTAGGATCTCAGTTATGCTTATTTCCCTTCGTTGTGTTTACATGGAAATTCTACGATCTCTTCTGGGTATGATTCAATAAACTCTTACCATATTATTCGATAATTTAAATTTTTAAAATTATATAGGGTTGACATCTATTTTTAGACATCTAATGATGAATTGATTCTTATCGGTTTAATATTCAAAAGGTACCATAGAACCCCCTGTATTTTCGTTTCTTTCTATAAGTAAAACTAGAACTTTGCCCATATATTGATTTCATTCTTCACATAAAAACAATTTTCTAAAATAAGTAAGTTAAAAGAACGGGTGGGGAAATTACGTTGGGAAGACAAAATTTTTTGACTCTGAACACACACCCCCCCCCCCCCCAAAAAAAAAAAGGAACAAAGAAGTTTCATTTCCCTTTCACAATGCAAGGAAATGGATATTTTATGCATTAGAGTCGCATATTCTCCGGTTAAAATATCTCATTTATTCTTTGTCATATAAATCTTTAGTCAATGGACTGGACTTTAAAAATATATATATATTTCAATTATTCTAAATTTAGAAAAAAAAAAAAAAAAGATGATGGAAAGAGGGGAAAATATTACCTCTGATAACCGATGAGTGAGAGCCCAATAAATGAGATAAGAAAAGCCATGAGCCGTAAACATGGTCATGGAAAGGTGTCCAAGCCAAATGTGGTACTTGATGCTGGCCTCTGAAGTTAAACCCAAGAAAGCCAATATTGATGATCCCCTTGTCACCGGAAAGAAGAGAAATGTCAAGCATACATTCCCCGCCAGACCAATCACCAAAGCAAATCTTTCCAACTTCGCTTGCCACCTGAAAATTTAATTTAGAGGCCACCAATTAATCACATCACTCTATAATTATATTCTAGCGACGCGGATCATTAAATACAGTAGATTTTTCTTACAGCTTATCTCCTCGAGACATGGCTTCCATGTTGATCTTCTCGTACCAGAAATGCATGAAAGAAGAGAAGTACCACAGGCAGAGGAGGATGAACATGGCAAAAAAGAAAAGCTCTATCCAGTTAACAATTCCGAGGCCTTTGATGATCATGGGCCGCCTCAACTTCTTGAACGGATCCTTTTTCCTGTCACTGCTCTCCATTCCCTTTCCCAAATGAGTATATATGCATCCCATAACAGCAATGAACAAGATAGGAAATGTAAAATCCAGCAGTATTGGACCTGCAGCAGAAACAGAAAAAAAATCTTTAATTTTTGAATATATATATATGTATGAACAATGATGAATCTGCATTTAACCTTGTAATCCGAAGTAAGTTGAATTGGTGCTGGCCATGATGTGAGGAACCCATTTGTTGTAATACGTATCAGTTGGCATGATGCACCACATCATGATATAACCAAGAAATACAATTATACATAGTCCCACTATTGCTCCGCGGATGATGTTGGTTGCTTTTGCTCCTCCTCCATGAGAAGCTGATAACATCTTATCCTCTTCCATTGGTTTGTGTGAAATCTGGGGTTTTTGGTGGTGGAATGGTTTGTGTGTGTGTGTGTGAGTATCTGCTCTATAGGAGAAGAGAAGTCCTTGTGGTGTGGGGTTCGCGTCACAATGATATGTATATATATATATATGTGTTGAATTGTAGTATGTGTATATGTGACCTGCTTAAATCAGAAGTAGTGTGTGAGTGTGTGTGTGGGGGGTTGGTGGGGGTTCCGGGGGGGGTAATTGGTGAATGGTGACTTGATGATATGGTCATAACAACGGTCACCAATAGACATACAACCAGATTTGTTTTACCACATTTCAAAGGTAAAAGTAAAGAAGTAAGTAACATAAAAACTTTTTGTTGTTTCTAGACTACTACTTGAAAGAGATATTTTACTGTACCTAGATTTCATAGCACGTAATCGATTTTTTTTTTTTTTGTTTTTCCAAAACAATGTGTATTAGAGGAAATACTTACATGGTTAATTTCTTTAAATAAAAAAAAAAGAAGAAGAAGAAGAAGAAGAATTTGTTAACATGGTATGGTAAGAAGTTTGATGAGGGAAAATGTCATTGATTCCATTTCAATGTAATGAAATACTTAAATTTCGATAGAATTAGAAGTGGCTGGCTGCATCGTTAATTAGTTTTGACGCTTGGTGTAACATAATATTGTGCTTTTCAGAGTTTAGTACAATTGGATTAAAGCTCAAGCCATTTTCCCTGATCGAATTACTTTTACCTTTCCACTTTTTTTTCTTTTTTTTTTTTTGTGTTTGGGGGGGGGGGGGGAGAGAGAGAGGGGGTAATACAATGAATGGTTAGATGGTGATGCATGGCTAGGGACAGAAATAGAACTTCATTTTTTCGATTTTAAGTTGAATCGAGATGCGTTTAGCATTGGATAATTCTGTGTTTTTTACTGTAGATTGAGACCAATTCTTGACCATTTAATTGACAAGCTGTTTGCAGTTGAATGAAATGAAAACCTAGAAATCAACTGTAGCTGTCAAACTCTAGAAAATTTTGCTTCGATTAAGGATAAATTACAAGTGAAGCTTTTATTTATTATGATCTGCAGAATATGCAATTAGGTGATGACATTGACGACTTTGTCTCTCTTTCCATTTTGCAGCCATCAGCCAATGTCATGTGTGACACTTAAGTCCCTAAACTTATAAATACCTCTCAATTAAGGAAAATTGTTGATAAAATCCTGGATGCCGTTGGTGGTCGAAGTGTCCCATTTTATAAGTTTAGGGACTTAAGTGTCCCATTTTGAAGTTTAGGGATTGAAGTGGGTAATCGTCCAAAGTTTGGGGGGACAAAGTGGAATTAACCCTTATTATTATGTGAAGTTGCTGCCATTTCCCGTTTTGTTTCTTAAATTTTTCCTATTCAAATCAGTCAAATATAACGATTTCCTACTTAAATCTTGATTACGACTAATCTGAACAACAATTCTCCAGTAATAATCATTAGCTATCACAGTATGCGTTTGTCCGAAAAAAGAAACAGAAAAACTTTTGTTAAGATGGTTTTTTGCCTACCAACTTGGTAGCTTCTTAATATTTTTTTTCTTTAATGAAAACTCTGGTCCTTATAAGGAGAATATATAAGCAACAGAAGAAAAATTTGAGGATCAAAGAATAGAACTAGGGATGTAAATTAATCAAGTTATTTGCCTCGGGCTCGCAAGTAGCTCGATAAAAAGGTCCAATTGAGTTCGAGCTACTTGATAACATAATCGAGTCGAGTTCGAATAGAAAAAATCAAAACTCGAAGACACGTAGGGTCTTATCCAATAGTATATTTATAATAAAATTTTTAATTATTTATTATAAAATCATGAAATTTACTATAAAAAAAAATCAAGTTTGAACTAGGGTTCTCCAAACAATTTTTCACAATATTCATGATTGACCCTCGCATCTTTTCGTTCAAGATTCCCATCCACCCACATTTACGTTCTGAAGGCCTCAGGGGAAGCCAGGAAGAATGAAAAAAAGCCCATTATGACCCAATCCAGAAGGCAAAAGGCCCAAAAAGGTTTTCCAACCAAGCAATCATCTTACGAACGGGTCCAATTGAAATCCAACTTGCAACCCAACCCATCTTGATCAACGCTATTTTGTTTTCTTTAACTGTGGAAAGAAACACAACCGTAATATGAAGGAAAAGCCACTGGGCCTTTGGTCCAGTGGTCATCTCAAGCCTTCTTAGGCTTGGTAGTGCGGGAGGTCAAGGGTTCGAACCTTACCTCCCACAAAAATTGTCACATTATGTGACGGTCTTCATTGACCAATTTCGATGGAGTCCCCTCCCCCCTAGAATAGGCTAGCTTAGGTTATAGGAATTCTATCGCATCGACAAAAAAAAAAAAAAAAAAAGTAATATGAAGGAAAAAAAGAAAAAAAAAATAAAAACACAGTGATCCACTCATCTTCTTGGGTGGTCATCTAAATAATCCTTTCTATCATTTATTCTTTTACTCATTGGGTGGTTACCTATCCTCCATCGTATCTATTTACTTTTTATTGATTAATCCTACATTTTAAAAAATACGATACCTAAAATATATCTTATATCTTAACAAGTGACCAATGGCACCCGTTAAACAAACACTTGTTAAAATTATAAATCTCGAAAGTAATATTTAGATAAAGATATTTTACAAATAGAGCAATTGCCATATCCATTAGAGGGGGTTGCCTTTTGGGAGCAATGCTGATTTCTTTTTTCCTTGATTAATATTATGGCCATCATGTTACAATTTGCAGGCAGTTCACCTCATTTCAAATAAAATATAAACTTTCAAGTGATTGATCTAAAATTTGGAAGCCTCTCATGAAACATGAGGAGGAGTTCTATTTATTTTTCAAACAAGCAAGCAATTTTTTCACATTCAACATTCGCATTTACATTTTGAAGCACTCAACTCTGCCCAAGTGCTAACAAAAGGAAACAAGAAAAAAAGGCAGAAGATTGTCATATGATCGATCACCAGCTGAAACTGATGGACTCGAAATGCAAATTAGCTCCCAAACCAGAAGAGCATATGTTTGCAACCTCATGTCTCATCTTCTTCGGTCCACAAACTAGAACTCCAACGCTGGATTCTTTGCGCTCAAAAAGAATTTCTGCGTCAGAACCAACCTTAATATATCAAAACATGCATGCACGTAGATTATGTTGACCAAAATCAATGGGAACCTACAGTAAATTTTGCTGAACGATAAATGGGCAGAATAATTATTAACCTGCACTCTTCTAATCACATTTATACTTATAAAAAAAAAAAATACATGTAACACAAGAGTTGTGAGATTTAAGAAGCGAAAAAAGAGGAAAGGAGCGATTTGAATTTACGGCCTCTAATTCCTACGGTTTCAGGCCATGCGATTTTTGTTCGCCATATATAAGCTGTTAATCAAACCCATGTGTCATGCTTTAGGAATTTACCTGCACTAGTATAATATAGTCAGTCATATTGCAATTAGTTGACTTACTCTTTAGGTCTGGCCTTTCACCATAGTGCAGATTGGTAGAGAGGACCAGTGACTGCTGGGGTAAGCTTTCTAATTCTCTGTCTGCATTATAGAACCATGAGTTGGGTGACGCTACGGGAGTTGCCCCTTCCAGGTTCTGAATCTGTTTGTTCTCCATGGCATTTTGTTTCTTGTTCCAGAGAAAAGCCGCGGTAGCTGCGATGATTATAGAAATGCACATGAAAAGGATATTCAGCACAGCTCTAGAAGACCATGAATAGACATCGTTGGTGTTGTGATCAATGGGATAAATGTAGAATCTCGTAAGAATCCCCATGAAGATAAGATAGATGATAAAAGATGCTGATATTATTGCACCAAGCCAGAGCCAGCTGTTTTTGCCCAAGATTGGAGCAACTGGTGAATCTGATGGCTTTGGTTTGAACCAGACGGTCCTGAGACTCTTCTTGCCTTCTGGTGCAGGTTGTTTTTCTCTCGTTACGTAAGCCTCGATTTGTAAAGCGAAGTTGGAAAATTCTGCCGGGGAACCAACAATAGGGAGGAGCAGATCTAGCATGGTCAAGTCTGAAGAATTCTTGAATGAGGGGATGAGGAGAATTGAAGGAGTCTTGCATTTCAGCGTGTCGCTTGCGTACATAAGCTCACGAATGATGGAGATGAAAGGAGTGATTCCGCTGCCTCCACTCACCATCACCAGCAATTCATGCCTGCAACCAACAGAATAAGAAATTATAGGTAAAAAAATCAAGTAGCGACAAGTGTCTTCATTGGTCCGGATGTACTTACATTTTTCTTAGACACGGAACAGGAGTAAAGGACACTGTTTGTACCTTAGGAAATCAGTTGAAGTTGGTCCATAAGGTCCTTCAATGGACACATCAAGATGATCCACAGAAGAAGGGGAAGAAAGCATCTCATGGAGCTTCTTTGTCCAACTCCCGTCACCTTTAATGATGACACTCAGCTTTTCAGGCTCCAAATTACTGCTTGAAGTAATTGTAAAAGGGTGCCACTGTAACTTCGAGATGCTCGGTACATTCAAGAACAATATGCTTGTTGGAGCATAGCTAAGACCTGATAATAAGGGTGGAAAAAGTTAAAAATCATATTAATTTCGCTTTCATCAATTTTAGAGAATGCAAAGAATCAAAAGAAAAAGGAAGAGCGCGTAATTACGGATGGTTGCTCATAATGTCACGGCACCAATTTTAGTTCCATAACATATTTTCTATGAATGAACAAATTCCTCTTAAAAATAAACACATCATTTGGACAGTGAAGGCCATCGTTGTCATTCAGAAGAAACCTGATGTAGAGCTGAAGTTCGTGATCATTTGCTATCACCTATCATTTGGTTTTTTCCTTTTTTTTTTTTGTAATTAAAAGTTTGGACAGATTCAACTCTATTCACAATCATGGATCAGGACATACTCTTAAAACCATACATCGCTTAGAACGATTCTTATAGATACTCCACTAACATAGTTCTCGCATTTGCAGCAAAATTCAAATATACAACCTTTTTGTGAGGAGGTTATCCGCGCTTGTCAATTAAGCCAACTTGTGTTGGCACATTATTTGGTAGATTAATTTTATTTTTCTTTTCCCCCTGTACAATTGGAACATGCACTTATGTACCTTTGGTCTTGGAGAAGCTGAGCTCCACGGTTTCACAGGGTAGAATTCGAGCGGAGACTGAACGAACGTTTTGGCGAGATTGCAAGAACCTCAAGTAACGATCAATCATGAAGAGATAGAAGCCAGGAAGCATGAGGCAGGCAAAAGCGATGCCAACATGGAGGACGAAGAAGAGCACGAAGATGATGTACAAGTGATGAGTATAGAAGAAGAGCTCAAACATCTTTCTCCTTATGCGGGGAAATGTCGTTGCCCACATGGCTAGTCCCGCTACCAAAGCTATTTCTCCGGCCACATTGGAAATGTCTGCTTTAGCCCATTTTGTCATCTGAATTATTTGAGCAAAAATAACAAAACAAAGAAGAAAGAAAAATAAGATATTAGTTATACTAATTATAAGCAAAAGAAAAGCATACGTGAAGAAGGTAACCTTTGACATATCTCACAGACGAATACAAAAATTGGCAATTTTAACTTTTTGTTCTCATAAGATTGACGAACCCCACGATAACACCCTGTAAGCTAGCAGCCCACCACCCTTGAATATGATACATCAAAGTCGATTTGTCAAGCAACTCCCAGATGGGACCTTACTTATCTTTTTGCTTTTTCCAGCAAACAACAATATATGCCCATACGTAATGCGAGACTGCAATTTGCATGGAAAACGCACCAAGCCTAAAAGATATGTAAAGAAAAGCAACCAAGAGCCCAAACAAGAAACAAGAACAAATTTAGAGCACAGACCAGTTTCTTCTGGTTTGGTCAGTGGGGTGATGCATGCTAGCTAGCTATTAGTCTCCCCAGGTCCAGGGCAACCCATCCCTGCAACTTGTTTCTTGTGGGCACAATCACCCAAGTTGCTCCTTCACTCATAGTGTCAGTGCTCAGTACATCGACTGTTGCACTATTTTCGTTTAGTTATTGATTTAAACAATTGGAAACTTCTATTCTATTCAATTATATAACTTGTTCAATCGCCTGTGTTTCCGGAAAAGATAGTATATAAGAGTAATCATTTATTTTATTCATTGAAGATAGAGTAACCGTTCAATTAACTTTCAAATTAACCAAAAAAAAAATCGCAAATAAAAAGAGGACTCTATGTACATCTGCATATCAATTCTTACGAAAGAAACTAATTAAATTGGACGAGATAGTCAAACAATTTTTTCGAATATAAACCATTGCATCACTTGTTTAAGGCTGTCACCACCTCAAATTGTTGGCACTGGCAGTGAAGCGAGTTTGTTAAGGGTGTTTTAAGGTTGGATGCAAAGGGCACATTGAACAGGACTAGTAGAATGCTTCAGTCATTATATATGACTTTGTTCATTAATTCAGTTGTCTTAATTGTATTTAACGTTTGTATCAAGTACAAATAACTGGTGGAGTACTACTACTTAATAATTACCTCGGATATTTGATGTGTGGCAGCCCAGAAGATGATGTAGCAAACGCCATGAGCGGTGAAAAGGGTCATTACAATGTGGCCAAGCCATATATGATACTTGATGCTTGCTTCGGATGTCAGGCCAAAAAGTTGCAGCACCGATGAGCCGCGGGTCACCGGAAAGAAGAGAAATGTTAGACATAGATTCCCTAGCAGGCCTAGCCTTAGAGCTGCACTGCCCAGCTTAGCTTGCCACCTGCCACACATATCACATATGAATACGATTAGTGTATGGATTTATATGATCCGCCACCTTTGTCCGAACAATCTCAGCTTTTATTTCTGCAACTTTATGCTTTTTGGAAAGAATAATAATAATAATAAAGAAACTGAGATGGATGGATTTCTTAATTTCTAATTAAGTTAAAGGCATCTTACACTTTCATCCCACTCTTTGCAGCTGACTTCGGAGTGATGCTAGCGAAGCCATTGCGCACGTAAACTGTGTAGAACCAAACGAGAAGGGCAATGAACATCACAAGAAAAGCCAACTCAATTCGAGAAACAATTCCTAGTCCTTTGATGATAACTGGCCTCTTCCATGCCACTATACGATTTTTACCATCACGTCTGTCGATCAGAAAACACGAAGAAGAGTTGCAAGTCAAGCTTCTTCTTCTTCTTTTGTTTTTTTTCCCCCCGCGAAGCCAAAAAAAATAAAAAAATCTGCTGCAAAATTTACTTAAATCCTTCTTGATGTATCTAGAGTTACCTCTTTGAATCATGCTCATTGCTTCGTTTCTTTCCTAAATGGAGAAAGACACAGCCCAAGGCAGCAACGAAAAGAACAGGAAATGTGAAGACCAAGAAATTTGCACCTGTAAAAGGTGGTTATGAAGAAGATGAAACTGCTTATATAAAATTGAGAAAGAACATCGAGGAGTAGAGAGGATCGGAGATCAATAAATCATCAATAAATAAACCTTGTGATCCAAAGTAAGTTGTATTAGACTCAGCTCGAATCTTTAGAAGCCAGTTCTGTTTGAAAGTATTGGTTGGCACCATGATCCAGATGAAAATATATCCAGCCGAGACCACAACAAGCAGTGCCATTATCATTCCTTGGACGACACTGTTTCCTCCAGCCTGAGGAGATCTTGTTGCCACCCTTGTGTCCATGGCTTCGTTGATGACTATCACTACGGGCCAATATTCGTAGCGGGGGGAATATCTATGGAATTGCAAATCGATAGAAATAGCCTTGTATAATGGATACAAGAAGTTAATGGCCTTATATAATGGATAGACGTCGTGTAGAATATTATTTCCTAGTGTGTGAACCTACAAGAGAAACAGTAGCATACCACTAATATTCCTAAACCATGAAAAGCATGATTCACGCCCCTGCAAGGGTGATGGAATGTATACACGTAATCTTCATTCTTCCCCTAAAAACAAAACCTGCGAGTGCAAGAGACAGAGAGAGAGTGTGTAAAATAATTAATTAATTTTGGACACAAATTTTTTTTGGCAATAGTTGTGTATGAGCATGGCAAACAAGCAAGCATAGGCTTTTACCATATGCTAAGTAGATACCAAAGAAAATCATTCAACTGTAGTAAAAATTTGACAATATATATTGTAACATCAAGGTTAAGCATTTAACTATAATACTATACAAGCTCGTTTGGATTGCATCTTTCATGATTTTTCAAGAAAAAATTATTGTAGCGATTTGATATATGTGAGGAAAAAAGGTTATAGAAAAATATGATCACGAAAAATGACGCAATTTTTTGACAGAAAATGATAATCCAAACAGGGTCTAATTTCACTTATACGTTTATTTTTCCACTGATTACATGTTTTTTTGACATTATTTGGGGGTCAACGAAAGGGCAAAGAAAGGCACGTGGTTTGCTTTACTACGCTTCATTGCATGCTTCATGCATTATTTTCGCGTCAGGGGATAGCTTAACAGTAGCAGCACACTTGTATCTAAATCAAACAGTTTAAAAAATGGATACGTACGTATGCACCTAATGCAAAAGAGAATAACTTGATCGTGTGGTTGACGCCATAAGTAGACTAGTATGGTACTTGTATAATTGGCATATACATAGAGGTCTGAAAATGCCAATGCCATTTATAGTATGGTACTTGTATATATATTTTTTTTTTTTGCGTAAAACCAACTCTATGGGAATCGACTCTAAGGAGTGGCCCAATTGAGGGGGGATCCTGACGGAAACTGAACTACCATTAGATTAGACCGGTGCACAACTCACCCGTATGAATTTAGAATTAGGAATGGCAATAGGGGCCGGTGCCCGCGGGGGGCTCTCGGGGCGGGGGCGGGGGGGAATTTTTTCCCCTTGTTTAGAAATACTCCCCCGCCCCGCCACCCGCAAAAAAAAAAGTATATATATATAAATATATATATAATTATATATAATATGTAATTTAATTAGTTATAAACTTATGATAATGATATTATTAGTTAGATGTATTATATAATATATATTAGTGTATGTAATATAATTAATATTATCAATTATATGAATAATTAGACATGTCTACTAATAGAATTTATTAAATAGTTATACTAAATTTACTAATACATTTATACTAAATTTCTAATTACACTTAATAAAATAACATTTTTTTCTCAAAAAAAAGCACAAACACAATAATGAATTAGTGATTGTATTTGTACCAAAAGTGAAAACTTGACTATTTTAGTTGTATTTATTTCATCATGTTAGATTGTATTCAAGGGGACCCGTTGCCATCCCTATTTAGAACAATACTCGTGTAGAAACACATTGATGGGATGCAAGATTTGAACCCTTGACCTCCCACTCCACTATTAATGTGGTGGCCATCTCTATATTCACTGATCAAGATCTTTACTACCATTGAAATGCATCAATATATATATATATATATATATATATATATACTCAAATCAAATACGTCCATGTGTTTACACTCGAAAAGAGGAAGATAAGGTGCGAAGTCCTGTCCGTCAAAACTTACCAAAAAATCAAGAAAAGCTAATATGTAACGATCCATTCAGTCAATTAGAACCATTAATTCACTACTGCTTTTCTTCCAAGTTTCACAGATGAAGGGCTTTCATCCAGCTTTTCTTCTGACAAAAAACACCATAGATTTCTGACATGTTTAACAGGCATATATGTAATGCTGACGCAAAAAATGAAACATACCACTAAATGGAAGCTAGTGATCGTTAGGCAATGAAAGATCTAATCCTGGCGAAATAAAATGAGGACCATCAAAGTGGAGGCACCGCCCCAAATCTGAATTTCACGGCCTATGGCTAGCTACATTCGTCTCTGTTTCCACAGATGGGGCGGAAGGATAAAGATTTGGCTTTTTTAGGGGAAACAACACTTTAAAAAATTGCCACTTAGCAAATTGGAGGGCAATCGCCTATTTGACCAATATAGTGGGATGGCTAATCTGGGATGTGCGTGTTGCATTGTGTTCGTCCAGGAGTAAATACGGCAGTCCTCGTGTTGGATGTGTGCCTGCGCGTGCCCAAAAGCTGATGTGTGGAGCAGATGTTGGGTTGACACAATTAGACATGCAATTTTTCTGTAGGTTAATCTTTTTATCTCTTAATTGTTTGCCCAATTCTCTTTTACTTAAATCCTACAGTTTCTTGATGATTAATTAAATGCCCTGAAATAATTGCTACATCTGCCTACGCAAGCATTGCATGAGGACACTGTGATGATTATATGTTGTCAGTCGTCACTTTGAAAGTGGAAGTGATGCTTCAGGACACTTTCCACAGCAAAAAGGCATCTACGCTCCATCCTCTGGGAATTCAGTGACGTTTCTAATCATAGTTGCTAAATCTTGGGAACCTAGCCAGGTTTCGTGCGGAAATCAACGGACCCATGTGGCAGCACCACCCGCCAACGATCAACATGGTCGCACTAGGATTGCAAACGAGTTTAGCCTCCTCGCGAATCAACTGGAACGAATATAGTGGTACAATTATAGGAAGAGTACAGTGGCAGCTGTGAATTAGCAGTGTGAAATTTGACAGATGAGGTATGGATGTATCATGCTAAATCTTGGAATGGTACATTTGGAAATTGGAATAACAAATAATGACACTCTTAATTTTAACACTGACTCACGCATTATATTTAGAGAGATGTGCATTCATTTTTTTTAGGGGTGGCAATTGGCTCAGAAGTGGATTGGCGGATCGGATTGAGACCTGAATATAACAGATAACCTGCTGACCCGAATACGACTTGCCAATTCAAAACGGGTCAGGATACCTGATCCGAACCCGAAATTTTGGGTTAGCGGGTCAACCCGAATGACCTGAAATATAATTTCAATTTATTAATTTACCAGTGTAATTTCTAACATAACCAATTTCGCACAAGACTAATTACATTATCAAATAATAAAAATCTCGATAAAACAATTCCAAACCAGATCTGAAATAAATTAAAACACTGTAAAGGTATTTTATCCTAAACTAGATCTAAAATAAATTAAGATACTATAAAAATAGAAAATAATGTTATATATCATTTGTCCAAACATAATAATTTCAACTTCACACAAGTTAAACAAATTCATTTAGAATTAAGTGGTTAATACCTTTGGGGAAAAAAGAATAACTTAGTTTAGTTAGATAAAAATATTTTTATATTTATTAAATTATTTTTAATTCATAAACGGGTTATCGGATCAACCCGTGGGTGACCTGAATTCGACCTTTTTTTTTTGAGTTCATCGGATTCGACCTGATTCTAACCCGAACCCACGAAGTTTCAACCCAAACTCATTAATTTGGTGTTAGATTCGTGTTATATTTTTAAATCATGTCGAAAATTGCCACCTACTTTTTTTAATTCATTATAGTAGTTTTGAAATAAGCATATATTGCAAGCACGATTGAGGGAGAAAGAAATCAATGGCTCATGATCAATGGTTTGGCATCGCGCTCACTAATGTTCTTAATTAAGAATTCAACAAATTAAGTGGAGTACTAAACTTTTAAGTTCATTTCTTTGAAAATAGAGTATTACTCTTTGATTATTCTTTATTGCTAAAATTTCATCCCTAAAATCATAGTCCAAAATATGATCTAATATTCTAATGTGTTCCCGCATCTAAAAGGCCGGGAGCCCAATAATTGTTCAGCCAGCGTTCCATAGCCAGGTGATTATATATCATTTTCCCCACAGATACACTTTTTTAGTCCCCATCCACATTTAAATTTGAAGGCTGGGCCTGGGTCTAACCATAGAGGCAAACCAGAAGGAAAATGAAGGACCCACTCCAGGGGCCTCCAGGAGGCCAGAAAGTTTCAATTTTGCCAGCCACATTCTACAAGATTGTCGATTCACCCGCTGAAACTGATGGACTCGAAAATGCAGACCGGCTCTTAAACCTGAAACAACGCCTGTTTACAACCTCATATCTGATTCTTTGTGCTGAAAATGAGCTTCTGAATCAGCATCAACGTTGTTAGGAGTTGGGGAAATTAGGACAATCTATTCAATTATCCTCGAAGTAAGATGAAGACTACAATGAATGAAAAGAGTTCAACAAAGATTTTTTTGAAAAAGATATCCAAAACTAACACAAGAAGGAAAGAAAATTTGTGCAGACTACCCTGTCTGGTGGATCTTGAAACACGGGGAGAACTTGAAAACGACAAAACATGTGCTAGTTTAGTATATCAGATGGCAAATTGGCGCAATCCCACCATGCAAGCTGAATATTTTTACATGGCAAAGTAAGAATAACTAGAACCATGTGTCGAGGGATTGATTACATGGCAAAGTAGTCAATAACTAGAAGCAAATGACTGGAGCAGAGCTACATAAAGATGAAAAAGAACCTTCTGCCATCTGTCACTCAACTAAACAAACAAAAACACTGAGGAGATCTTGCAGTTCCAATTCCAGAACAGGATATGCTGTGGTGTAGGTATAACTTGCAAGCATGGCTCTGTCTATAGTCTTTAGTTACTTCAAAGTATATCTAGCATTGAACTAGTCTGTAGCAAGTCAGCAGCAGCAGCTCTTCTTCTTCCAGAACCACAACATATGACGCAAATAATACATGCTACCAATGTTTATCTTTGCGTCTAAAATGTTCCATTATAGTAAGGTGTGATCCTCTTTCATAAATCATGATGACATAGATCTAAAACTTTGCAACTACTACTGGTGATGCTGACGTAAAGACGGAGAAGGAGCTCTACTGTAGTCTATATACCATGCCAAATGCTTCGACCATATTCGAAGCAATTGAACCATAAGATTATCAAACCATCAGCAGCCAAGGTAGAGAATACCATCTGGCAACACAAAGCCAAAAGCCTATCGGACCCAAGATCAATAAGGAACCATAATTCACATCACACTTCATTAAGGTCCTACACAGCAATTAGTGCAAACTGATTTCCGCTAGAAAACCAAACATAAAGAAAACACAGCAACCACTCCAAAAGAAGAGGCATCAAAAAATGCATGATCGATTGCACCCACACTAGAAAAAAATATACTGATTCACAGGATTAATAAAAGCAATGAAGTTTCCTTTTCCAAACTGCTTGAACATTCATAGGTAAAGGTAATTTCCAACAAATAAGCTATTGAGTACAAAGCATAGACATCATTCCCCGGAAAGTATACAAATATGTTAAATATCTCAACACTGAGTGGAGTACAGTTTGAATTTTAGACAAATCTACAGCTACTCTGTATAAATAAAAGTTCTCACAAGAACAAGAGAAACAAAAAGCCATGAAGACGTTTCATATACTAGTCCTTAAGATCTTCAGGGATATATAAGGTACTTGATTTAGGACTCACTAGGCCCACAAGGGCATCAGAGTTTACCAGATGACTGTTGGCTGCCATACTTCAGATTAATTTCAGAGACATCCACAGGTAACCTTAACCATCCCACTGTGTCCCTGCCTCCAGACCTCCTCCTTTGCACTACCACGGATGCAGTTAGCAACAAAAACACTGCCGCTAGTAAAGGCACTATGACACCGGCATTTCCTCTTCTCCAGCTCTTCATAACTGACTCAACACAGAGCTCGCCATCAAAACTACCCAGTGAATTGCTTATCTTGAAGACCTCAACCCCATTGAGGATAGCATCAACAGCATTGG
Source organism: Coffea eugenioides (assembly GCF_003713205.1). Classification (NCBI taxonomy): domain Eukaryota; kingdom Viridiplantae; phylum Streptophyta; class Magnoliopsida; order Gentianales; family Rubiaceae; genus Coffea; species Coffea eugenioides. Next base: position 78,614,338 of record NC_040036.1, read on the forward strand.
TCAAGCTCATATTGGACGGGCCAACACTAACGTTCAATGATTCGGAATTCAACCCTTCCACTACAAAATCAGCATAGAAAGGCGAAGCAAGCAACATGTTTGTCATTGCTGATAAATCCAAGTCCTCATATGCCAAATTCCCATTTACATAAACATTAAAGTAAAGCATATAAGGCCCAATGCTTGCTATATCGCAGAAATGCATCCGAACCAAGTACTTGTAACCCTCAATTCCTGGAAACACCCAGGCTATGTTCGACTTGGGAATGACATTATTCGAGCTCTTAATCACCCGGGCTGAGTTATAAACATTGTCCGGCCCAACTTCACGCGTTGCCCCGCCCATCTGATACTGAATCCGGCCACTGAAGTGGATTTCCAAGGAGCCCTCATGACCGGATTTTTCCAAAAATTCACCATCAGGGACCCAAGTCCTCCACAGAGAATCATTGAAAGGTGTCACCTTTGGACCTCCTACATTCACTCTATAAACAGTTTCGAACCCTTTGTTCAACAATCCATTAATCCTCTCATTTTTCTCAGAATTTACAAACTGGGCTACGTCAGCGACCAAGTCATGGGGTGCAGAAATCACTTCAATTGCGTTGACAAAGGCAAAATTCGATCTTTTCTTTGGCACAAACGTAATATCAAGCTTATCGGAATCAACCCTTATGATATACTCCTTGATTACTATACCGTCTTTCGGGGAATTCTGGATGCTAAAATCGCGTAACAACAAGAACCCATTTGCCAAAACGTGGAATTGAACAGCGGAGAAGTCGAAAGAAGTGGAATTAAAGAAAGGAGAGAAATGAAGGCGTACCAAGTGGTGGGTCCCCCCGCGGTGGTCCTGAATTGGGAAGCTGTACTTGCAGGGACTACTGAAGGCTCTGGCAGTGCGGTAGAGAGGAGAAGAATTGGAAGAAGCGGGGTCGGAGTTGGTGAGTGGAATAGTCCGGGTTGAAGGGGTGGTAAAGAATCGGGAGGCTGAGGTGGAGGAGTCGCCCGTGAAGCGGCGGTGGTCGAGGTCGATGATGGAGGGCTCGTGGGAGCCGCAGCTGATGAGGTAATGATCGATTGGGTGGAAGGAGGAGGAAGAGGAGACGAGGGTGGTGAAGAATAATAAGAAGAAGGAGGAGCTAAGAGCGATGGCGGGAGCAGTGAAACTCTTCATAGCTCAGGTCAATTTGATGATGGAATTGGAAACTGGGAAAGTGGAAAAGAAAGGCGTCTGGATCATTCAACTCTCACGAAGAAAGATGAAAATACAAATTAGAAAGCAAAAGCGTGTTCTGGCATTTTAACAACATCTGATTTCTGAGCTGGAGGCGTTGAAGTGAAGAATGTGGACCCCACGCGCTTGAAGCATTCGGTCATCTTACAGGATGAAATCTTTCATCTGATTTTTTTTTTTTTAAAAAAAAAAAAACTCGGTTCTTTTTTTTTACTAAAGCCATGATGACTTTTGATCATTTTACAAACCTAAACCCCGAGAAAACCACAAAAGCCGGCAACTCTTAAGGTTCCTCAGGAGACTTATAAACTAACCCAAACCCCCCCCCAACACTCGATGTGGGATAACTACCTTAAGCAGGGCAGCTACTACTAAGACCTAAAGAGACCTCACTAACCCCGGACAGGCAGTTGTCTTTTTTACCAAAGCCATGATGACTTTTGATCATTTTACAAACCTAAACCCCGAGAAAACCACAAAAGCCGGCAACTCTTAAGGTTCCTCAGGAGACTTATAAACTAACCCAAACCACCCCCCCCCAACACTCGATATGGGATAACTACCTTAAGCAGGGCAACTGCTACTAACACCTAAAGAGACCTCACTAACCCCGGACAGGCAGTTGTCTTTTTTACCAAAGTCAGGATGACTTTTGATCATTTTACAAACGTAAACCCCGAGGAAACCACAAAAAAACTCGGTTCGAATTAGCTATTTTTCAAGTGATTTTAAAAATTTTATTGTAATTGTATATATGAAAAAAATTATCTTTTGAGGTTGTTTTTAGAGGGTTTTTATTTAAACATATTTTTAAACATTTTTAAAATTTATGAATTTTTGAAGCATATTTAAAAAATTTACATCACTCACAACTGCTACCCACCGTCGCCACCTCCACTCTCCTCCTTTTTCCTCTCTTCTCTTCCTCCTCTCTTCTCTCCCTCTTCCCTTGCCGTCACCATCACGTGCTTGAAGCATTCAATCGTTTCACTAGATGAAATCTTTCATCTAATCCTTCCAAACAAAAATTCATTCATCTAAGGTACTATCTGTAAAAATAAATAAATAAAATGTAATGTATAAAAACTAATCTAAATTTAAATTTAATATATATGTTATGCATCCAATGATTATAAAATATACACCGCCATTATGTACAAGATTAACTAAAAAAATAAGGGAGAAGAAATTGTGTATGTTTGCGTGTGATAGTGGCAATAGGAGGCAACGGAAATTTCTTCGATTACTCATGAGTCATGCATGACAAGGCTTCGAGGTCAATACATAACAAACGAGCAGAGAGGCTACTAATTCTTAAGCCTTACGCGGCTCCACTGTACATTCCACAATCCCAGACGGACAGACTTTAGTACTAGGGATAATTTCAGAAACTTCCCCTAAGGTTTCTAATAATTTCACTGAACTCCCCTAAAGTTTAAAACTTTTTACTTGCCTTCCTAAATTTGATAGTTTTAGTAACAAAACCTTAAAATAGTATTTGATTTGATCAATTTTTTAAATGAATATCCAAAAATACTCTTGTATAATGAGTTTTAATTTATTTTCATGTATAATTATATGATTTTTTAGTATAATTATAAGGCAAAGTTGCCAAATTTTTTATGTCTATTTCTACTATTTGATAAACAACTATAATAATAATTTTATTATTATTATATGATACTTTTTATGATATTTTATTATCGATTTAGATTTATAAGATAGAAAAGAAAATGTTGAAATAATTCATTTAGATTTTATAAAATTTTCGAATAGTGGGATTATCATAATTTAATAGTGATTTTGGGACATTTTTTTATTTATTGTTAATTTTAATACCCAAAAATAGAAAACAAATATCAGCAAAAACATTTGATTACATATAAAATTAATTCGTCAAAAAAATCACTAGTTCGACATTTTGTTATAATAAAAATTAAAGGTAATAGTTGTAGTTCTATAGTTTTATTGCCTAAAAACTAAAAAAAAAAAGAGAAGGAAAAAGAATGAAAAAATAATTTTAAAACTTATTTTAAGTATAAGCATACCAAATAAGGGAATTTCATTAAAATATTTAAGGGTAAAATTGTAGTTTTAAATGATAAGAGAGGTATGTATAAATTTTCAAACCTCAGGAGAGCTCAGTGAAATTGTCAGAAACCTCAGGGGAGATTTTTTAAATTATCCCTTAATACTAATACCGTGCGGACTTCACTAGTATTAGAATTAGCATAGGATTTTTTTTTTTTTTTGAATTTTTGAAATATTTTTAAAAAGTTTACACCACTGATCACCACTATCCACCATCACCACCTCCTCCCTCCTTCTTCTCCCTCTCTCTCTTCTCCTCCTTCTCCACCGTCACCATGACGCGCTTGAAGCATTCAATCATTTTCACTGGATGAAATATTTCATCTAATCCTTCAAAAAAAAAACTTTCATCTAAGGTATTGTTTGTGAAAATAAATAAATAAAATATTAATGTATAAAAATTAATTTAAATTTGACATATATATCATGTATTCAATGATGATAATGTATACACTATCACAATATACAAAATTAACTAAAAAATAAAGGGGAAGAAATTGTGTATGTTTTATGTGTGTTAGTGGTAACAGGAGGCAAAGGAAATTTTGTCTATTACTTGACTCTGTTTGGATTAGATGTTTTTTTGGGTGTTTTTCAAAAATTTTACTGTAACTGTTTATATAAAAAACTTTACTGTAGATATTTTTTAGATAGTTTTTAGAGGTATTTTTAAAATATATCTTGGGGCATTTTTATAATTTATAACTTTTTTGAGATTTTTTTAAAAAAAATTTACACCACCCCCTCTCCTCCTCCTCTCTCTTTCCTCCCCCTCCTCCTCCTTCTCCTTCCTCTTTCCTCTCCCTTCTTTCTTCTCCCCTCCTTTCCCCCAACCCCAAAACCCTCTCCCACTCGCTAGTGGTGGTTGCGATTCTAACCACCACTCTAGTCGCGACCTTCTTAGTCGCTACCAGAAAGATAGCGACCAAAAGCCATGAGTCGCGGCTTCTAACCGTGACCTTCTAGTCACGACTAGGAAGGTTGCGGTCAATAGAGGGAAGAGGGAATTAGGGCAAGGAAAAAGAAGATAGAAAGGAGAAAGACAAAAATGAGGAGAAAGAAAGGAGGATGAGAGAAAGTGAAAAGATGGGAGGAAGGGAGGAGGGAGAGAGAAAGAGAGAGATAAGCAAGAGAAGGGAGAGTCGTACGTGTGGGGTTGGTGGTAAGGAGTGATGGGTGGTAGTGGTGGTGGTGGTGGTGTTTTTTTTGTGTGTGTATATTTAAAGTTATTTTTTATATATTATATATATATATGATGTTTTTGGAATTGTTAATATGATATTTTTTGAAATGTTTTTGTTTGTATATATATTATATATGAAAAATTTATTTTTCAAAAATTGAGAAATCCGAACAGAGGCAAGGCTTCGGGGTCAACAGACTCAACACACAAGAAGCGAACAGAGAGGCCGACTCCACTATACATTCCACAATCCAACGGACAAAAACCTTTCTACTAATACCCTCCTGACTTGACTTCTTCTTTTTTTCGGATGAAGGGGTTATCCGGGCCATCGGGTAGACCGGACCCGACTAATCCCTCTCGACCCGAAAGGAGAGGCCCCTTCGCCTTGGGCACGTTAACCTTGGGACTCGATCCCTGGTGGAAAAGATGGACAACGGTCATTGAGGAGCTTCAATGACCAAACGAGTTGCCCAGGTGGGGCACCCTGCTGACTTGACTAGTAGTACAATTAGCATGGGGAATAATCCCTATACTTCACTCCCCAAAACATAATAATGAACTTAACTAAACAGGCAAAAAATTCTAATGGCCATTAAACTATTATCTCATTGAATAATTTTTTGTCATAAATTAATCACTAAACTAATTAATAAACACATTCGTGACCATTGAGTCGATTATTGTTCTTAATCTACAAAATAATGAAAATCATATTTTGACAAAAAAATACTCATGGTAGACATATATATCCTTGCATATTGACACATGTTCTAATTATTTTGTAGATTAAAAGCAATAATCAACGAAATGGCCACATGTGTGCTGATTAGTTAATTTAATGGCTAATTTGTGACAAAAAAATTGTTTGATGATTAAAAGTCGATGTGAACAATAGTTTAATGGCGGTTGAGTTTTTTTAAACCTAGCTAAACAAACCAACCAAATAACAACAAATGGCATCAACTAACTAAATGAAATAAATAAAACACCCAAGCTTGGTTTTGCTTCCCTACACAAATCATCTCTCAAATAATTTTGGACTGCAAAACCATGTATGGGGTTTGTTTCTTATCATTCAAGATATCAGGCCACCTTTTTTGCTGAATTAGTAGCGACAATGCAATTTATCCTAAATCAAATGATGGGAAAAAATTAATAACGTATCACTATTGAAAATTTTGCATCAAATGATGGGACAAACAACATAGCACACCTTAGGGTATCATTAATATTTTATGAACTTCGACAGTAGAATTTAATTATAATTATGCTAGTATTTGATCTTGATGTCTCCAAGCGGAGGAAGATTTGGAAATTGATCAAGATAATTACTCCCATCAAAAGTGAGAATCTTTTGTTTTGTTACTATTGTTTTTTCGTGATGCATAATTATTCGATCATTGGTTTAAAGGGCACTAGAATTAGAGAAAGGACAAACTAAAAATTAGATTTCGTTGTTTGGCAATTAAAATCTTGATATTTACTTTGTAAAATGTAAACTAATTTTTTTTTATGTATACAACAATTTTTTTTAAGGTAGCTGCTCATATGCAACTGCATAACTCATAATCACCTGATAAAATGACAAAAGTATTTTAACCTTGTCTTCAAATTCATGCCTTTGAAAGTAATTTCCAAATTATAAAATTTACATATACATATTAACTCCTATAAAGCTCTTTTCAAAACTCAATTGCTTATTTGCATTCGTCATATGTAAAAATGTATGGAACGTTAAATTGAATGGTAAGATAAAAGAGATTGTAAATAGAGTATACTGACTTAAAAAAATACCCTTTTCCTTATTATTTTCTCCTCCCTTTTTTTCCGTTGAGGATTTATATATTCTCATGGGCGTCTAAAAGATATTTTATTTGGGCAGATAGAAACCGAAGAGAGAGAGGGGATTCATCAACAAAGAATACACTTTTGCAACAATTACACTACTGTTGTTTTATACACGTTATAAATTCCTCTTCAACGAAATTCAGGCCCAACAAAAACCTCTCGTCCTCCTCCTCTTTCTTCTTCACCCCTACAGCCTAAAAAACAGGGAAGCTTCAATCCCTTACTACGTTCCAGACAAGACTGCCCAGAGCTACTGAGCCATGGCGTTCCCTTTTATGGAAGCTGTCGTTTGTACGTTTTCTCTTTCCATATGTCTTATCGACTTTCTCCTCTTCCCTGGCCTGTATTTGAGCACATTTTGTTTGTATTGCTTCCGAAAATTAGAACAAGAACTTGATGGTCGATGTTTATTTTGTCAAGAAATCGCTTTATTCATCTCATGCCCTTTATAGAGTTAATAAGTTGACGTTTGCTTTGAAGTTTGGATTTTATCTCTGGGTTTCCGCGGTTGTGGGATTTCTTGAATCTTTACTGTAGTTGTTGCGTTTCTGCGGGTTGGAAGATAGGTTTAGGGTTTCACTTTAATGTCTTTTTTTTTCCCCATATTTCCTTTCCTTCAATATTTTCTTTTTTATGTGATATAGTAGCCCTATTTAATTGCTGTCTTGGAGTGAACTTTATGGTATTGTCTTCGGGTCGATTGAAAGGAACACCTATATATGCATGTGTGAGAACACGCTTAGATCACTTGTACAAAGAAAGAAAGAATCTTGCACATAACTTTACAAAAGTGGTAGTGCAAACAGTAGAAGTGGCTGAAGACTTCCACTTTCCGTGGAGTTCTTTAGTAGAATGCGTTGACTTTATGGTTTGATTACTTAGGACTGTTGGCTTTGTTGTTTCATTGTGCAATAGTTCATTATCCTTTACCTTGTTCATCTTCTTGTAGAATGAGTTCCGTAATCTATGTCTTTGTCTTTATGAAGTTCTGCCTGTTTGTGCCATCACATGGTGACTGACTGATTGGACGGTCTTGTTTCACAAATTTAATTCCAATCTTGGATCTATCTTTCAAACAAAAAATGTCTTCTGTGTACTAGTTCGTTTAAATTGCATTTTTATCCCTTCTAAATAGGTGTGAAAGAATAGTTCGTCTAAATTGCATTTTTATCCCTTCTCAGTTCTCATTATGTCCCTTTCACCCCTAATTTTGTTTCAAAATATTCAGGTTTTATGATATTGATGTACTTATTCGAGAGTTATCTTGATTTGCGGCAACATGCTGCCCTTAAGTTGCCTACGCTACCAAAAACTCTGGAGGGTGTAATCAGCCAAGAAAAATTTGAGAAGTCTCGAGCATATAGCCTTGACAAAAGGTATCAATTACTTCCTTTCGTTTCTAAAATGCTTCTGTCTCAAATTTTATAGAGATTATACTTGCTTCAAACAGTGTTTTTGTTATTGATTTTGTTTACCTTTCTTGCAGCAACTTCCACTTTGTTCACGAGTTTTTTACCATTCTGATGGACTCTGCAATTCTGTTCTTTGGTATTTTACCTTGGTTTTGGAAGGTGAGTAGACTTGTATTCTTTGGAGATCTTCTTTGCAGCTGAAATATTTCTGTTGACATTACTATGACTGGCTGCAGAAATCAGGAGAATTTTTGGTTCTTGCTGGGCTTGATGCGGAGAATGAAATTTTTCACACGCTTGCATTTTTAGCTGGTGTTATGTTTTGGTCACAGGTAAATGTGAAATTTTTATTTCAGTCGCAGTTTTCTTGAACTAGTACTGCTTAATGTAAGATTGAATGTAGATTAGCCTTTCTACCTGCCAACTAATTACTAACAAGTCCGACATAAATATTTTTGGGCCCTTATTTTTTGGGAACTTGACTTTTGGAAAATTAAATACTGGTGAAATCCTGTATCAAAGAAAGCTGTGCAGACTTGCTCTTGAAATGTTGATTCAAATAGAATATTTGATTAAGCTGCTCAAATTGGCTCAATAATTATGAACATTTATCTACCTTATGTTTGACTGTTGATATCTTAATCCTAATTTTTTTTCCATTTTTTAAGTGGTAGAAACTTCTTGCTGTGCATATGTAGAGCTTAGTAAGTTTTAATGTCAAGAAACGTTAATATTTGGGGAGAAAAGATTAATTATGACGACTAGAAATCTAGTGTGATAGAAAATTCTTTTTCACCCCTCTGCACATTTATTAGCTAGATATCTGAAAAGGACCAACTTTGGAAGCCCAAATCTGAGAAACTCAAAGGAAGTTATATGGTGGAAAAGAAACTTTATTTCCTATCAATTAGGAAGACTAGAAAGCCTCAATACGGATAAGACAGAAACTTCTTTCCTATCCCTCTGCACATTTATCAGCTAGATGTCTGAAAAGGGCCAATTTTGGATGCCCAAAGCAGAAAAACTTAGTACTACAATTATCATGAAGAGTACCTGGCCCTTGTGGATATTTACTTGGAAGTTATTTTTAATTATTGTTAGCTTTTGATCGTTTTGAATTCCTATGCGAACTGCTAAAATTGTTGTATAATGCAGATTACAGATTTGCCATTTTCGTTGTACTCCACATTTGTCATTGAGGCAAGCCATGGTTTTAACAAAGTATGTACTCAGACCTGTCATCTTTTATGAGTTTTAGTTATTATATTTGTGTCTGTCACTTGCAAGTTCTTTATAGTTTCCTGGGTTCATTCTTTGATGGCTGTTGAATCTCTTTTTTTAATGTGCCTGGTGTAGCAAACAATTTGGTTGTTTTTTAGAGACATGATAAAAGGAATTGCTCTAGCTGTGGTGATTGGTCCACCTATTGTTGCTGCCATCATTGTAATAGTACAGGTACAATGGTCCTAGGGTTTACATTATTTGGTTGTTGCACTATATAATGCATGGCTGCTCTTTCTAGTGCCTTAACTAAAATCTCTAATGATACTAACTTTTTGTCGCAGAAAGGAGGTCCTTACCTGGCAATATACTTGTGGGGATTCATGTTTGTTCTTTCCCTCGTGATGATGACGCTGTATCCCATCTTAATAGCCCCACTGTTTAACAAATTTACACCAGTAAGTGATGCAATGGATTGTACCTAATATAGAGTTGTAATGGTGCTGTTAAAAAAAGAAGAATGGGAACATTTTTAATGAGACCTTTATTTTGCAAAGTCTTATGAATTTGGTTGTGTATTTCTTTGAACAAGCAGCTTCCGGATGGAGAGCTTAGAGCAAAAATTGAGAGTCTTGCTTCCTCCCTTAAGTTTCCTTTGAAGAAACTGTTTGTTGTTGATGGATCTACAAGGTCAAGCCACAGCAATGTAAGCATTTTACTTGTTGATGCATAGTTTCTTACATTTTGCCTAAGTTATATCATTTTGGAGGTTCTGCAGTATAAAAAACTATGGAGTTTGAGATAGTCCTCTATTGTGCTTAGCTTTTATTTGTATTTTCTGTTAAAATTATCTTGTCCTCCTTTGAATTTTGTACGTGTGTGCATTTTTTGTAGGCATACATGTATGGGTTTTTCAACAACAAACGCATTGTTCTTTACGACACACTGCTTCAACAGGTGCGGAGGTTACGTTTTTGGAACTTGTAGTTAATGACCTTATTTACATCTACTACTTAGCATTTTTTGTTTAGTTTGGTGACAGTTTGTATAACAAAATCTCTGGATATTTAAATTGTTTCAATGTGCAAATGCAACCTACTTTTTGCGTCTCGACAAGGACTTACTAATTTGAGGAATAATAACTAATAAAGTTGTTATACTGGTTTAACCTGAACATTGAAAAGCAAGATTTTCTAATTTTTCTTTATTGAGTGAGTGGGTATGCAATAATAGGGTTTGGAGGTAAATTTTTGTCTAAAATATTCAATCAGAACAAAAGTGAGATTGAATCTGTATCCCCCTCCCCCGTTTCTTGGAACCTGATTCTTGTTTCCATAATCCTTTTGATTACATTTTACTTACTGGACTGTGTGATTTAGTGCAAGAAAGACGAGGAAGTAGTTGCGGTTATTGCACATGAACTGGGGCATTGGAAGCTAAACCATACAATGTACTCTTTCATTGCTGTTCAGGTATGGGATACACTGTCAAGCTAACAATCTTGTTTGTCATCTGGTTCATTGTTTTCTCCTTTGTTACTTGGGCAGTTACAATTTTTTGAGTGATTTGCCATTCTATGGAATGCATGAAGAGAATTGGATGTTTGCATATCTCTTTGGTTCCTGAATGTAATTAGAGCCAAAATTCCTGAAGTTGCTTGAATTTTTTTATCTTTTTCTGTTTTTTAATGCTGGAAATTGTTTACTAGAGGCTGCTATGTAATTCTTGTAATAGGTCTATGCACTGCCTAATATACTATATGCTGTTTGGGTAGTGGGATGATGAGTAAGAGATAAAGGTACTCTTTAGCTGATTTTGCTCATGGGCAAAGTAGTTGCCTGCATCTATTGGTTTTCTTATCTGATGTTATCTTTACTTATATTATTTTTTCTTGAGGTAATAGCTAAGGCATTACTCGTTTGTTTTACATGTCTGTGTCATGAGAGGCCAATTTTTTAACCTTTAGTTGCAATGTCTCTGTTGTATATTTGTTACTGTTTGGTTCACAAAGTTTCTTATATGTGTCCTAAATGTTTGAAAAACTGATGATATAGATTCTGCATACTGTCTTTCTATGTATTGCAGATCTTAACGTTCTTGCAATTCGGAGGGTACATCCTTGTGAGGAACTCCAAGGATTTGTTTCAAAGTTTTGGGTTTGACACACAACCAGTTCTAATAGGGCTCATCATATTTCAGGTAATAAAATGCCTTGCAATGGTTTCTTGATAGGTGATTTATGCTCAAGCTGATTTCTTGGTTAACCATTTGCAAAAGCTACCTTGATGGTAGTCTTAATCTGAAATGTGTTGAAGGTCAAAAGTCCCATCTGCTTAGGCAATGCGATGAAACGATAATAAACATTCCTAGTCAGTGCAGATCCATTAAGGTTAAAATAGTGACTGAGAACTTCTAGAACAGAAAAACGGTGTCTTAAAAATTGTTACCCAAACGAATTCTTCTTTTTTTTTTTAATGCGTGGATGAAGAGTACAAGTCTTGGATTATCATAGACCATCATATGTACACACATATGCAGCTTGACTTACCTTAGTGTTAGATAAATACAATAGCTTTCTAATAAATTGTTTCTTCGAACAAGAAAACTGATAGTTGTTTACTTGATCTTTTTGGTCGTAGCACACTGTGATACCTCTGCAGCACCTTGTTAGCTTTGGTCTTAATCTTGTTAGCCGATCCTTTGAGTTCCAGGTAACTTTCAATCTGCAAATTGAATTTTGGGTCATTGCTGTATGACGGCTCTTTGCTGTACTTTCTTTTGAGCATTGGGATCATATCTTACTCACTTTTTGCTGTGATTCCAAAGGCTGACGCTTTTGCTAAGAAGCTTGGTTATTCATTAGCCCTTCGAGCCGGTCTTGTTAAATTGCAGGTAACTGCCCTTCAAATTCTCTTTAATTACCTTTTCCTTGTAAAACGATGATGAGGGGGGTTTTTTTTTGCATGTCATGTGCTGAAGTGCATTGGTACAAATAAGTGTGATATGATTATCACATGGCATGACTTTTTAGGTTTTTCATTCATGCAAATGTCTAATGTCTGGTGAGGATTGGTTTCGTGAATTCCTGACTTGGTATGATGGCTTTGTAGGAGGAGAACTTGTCTGCTATGAATACGGATCCTTGGTACTCGGCTTATCACTACTCTCATCCTCCCCTTGTTGAAAGACTGGCTGCTCTTGACGAACCAGACAAGAAGGCAGACTGAAGAAATAAACATTTATGACTTTTTGAGTGTAGAGTTTATGTTTACTTAGTGCCAAACTGTAGTCAATCACGGGAATCTTTTCTGTAATTTTGCTTTCTTCTGGTAACATCTGTTGTTGACATCTACTTTTTGTTTCAAAAAGTGCCCCAGTGTTAAAGACGGCTGAGTTTGGGAGGAATAGCCACATGGTAGGGAAATACTAGCATAGTGGCAGTAGGACGAAATGACTCTTACAAATGTCTCTGCTATCAAAAGAAAAACAATTTTCGAGTCCTCAGCTGGTACAAAATCACGAGTCGTTACTCCTACTCATGAAGTTTCTAGGTATTCATGAAAGGGTTTTTTTTGGCCAAATAGTAACATTGAAAAAGAAAAGTGGATCAACTATGAATGCTTTAAAGTTATCACTCAGTCCTTGAGTTGCAGTAATATCTTTGCACAAGAAATTTATCATTTAGCCAAAAACATGCATTGCTTTCAGTTCTTATTTGGTGCCCTAAGGTCACCAAATAGACAAACCCTTCATGAAGAGGAGGGAGATGAACAATATGGCAGCCACATTTGGAGAGTCCAATAGGTAGAAGCATAGATTATCCGGCCTAGAAAACTGACCAATGATTTAACAGTTGCTGTAAAAAAGTTCGTCATGCTTCTTGCTGGAAGAATAGCGGCGGATGGACTAGTGTTATCCTTGTGCTAAGTACTGGGATTTCTACTTTCCAGGTTCGGCAATTTGGTAATCTTAGCAAATCGATTGGATTAACCTAAAATCCTTCCCCTCCTCAGCTTCCAACTTGATGCGTCCATTGTTTACTCTTTTTCAACTTTTTCTCTATGGATTAGCATACTCTGCTATACCATCCCATTTCCCATTACCCTCTTGGAAAGTTGATGCAATGAGCGTGCAGTTAAACCAATAACTTTAGTTACTTAGCACGGCTTGATGGCCATTTTCTTATTTGAAAAATCCTATGCTGGACGACACGTTACTGAAGCACCTATTTGATTTTAGAGATTCTCATGTCTGTATCTATCGCTGAGTTGTTTTTTCATAAGTGGAGTCCTTCTTATTTGTATGCCTTGGATTGTGTACTTCTTAATATGCGTGTTACCGCCCTGTAATTGGAATCATAATTCTACACAAGCTTCTCCTCACAGTTGAAATTTGCACAGTATGGACTTTTCTAACAAGAAATTCAAGGAATCACAGAAAAATCGCTCTCAGTTCAAGGGGAGGAAAAAAAACCAAGAAAAAAGTTGGTTGAAGAAAATGAAAGCCAGAGCCAGCAAATGCCGATGGATGAATGCTTCCTTCCCAGAGAAAGAAACGACCCGTTGCAAATGACAGCCAACAAACATTATTATCAGCAGAAGATAAGCAATAAATTCCAAGCAATTATTATTGTCTCATTAGTGAACCTTTAAGTAAGCAACATATATAAAGTGACAGCTAGCTTACTTACCCTAAAATAATAATAAAAGATTAAAAAGGTGACAGCTAACTTAGTACTGGGTTACTTATTTAATTCCATTCAATAGTCAAAGAGCATTTTATCTTGAGCAAACTTAAAACAAATATTATGCGACCTACCTATTATGATGGCCAAGTACGTACAATGATTAGGGATAGTATTCGTACTAGTACTAAACTACTAATCCATCATTAGATTTAAACAAATTTTAGAATGTGTATCTGCTACTAAATCATGAGTCATGACCAACTGATGCGTCCAAATACAAGAATTACGAGAGTACTGTACTTGTCACTTAGTTCGTACGTATTGCAGCCCTCGTCATTATTAACATATATCTTGTCCTTTATTTTATTAACCTAAGAACTACAAAGGAAAAAAAAAATTCGTTTAGTGGCCCATCTCTCTTAGCCATCAAAATGAATGCTGATCTATTTGGCTTCCAAAAGGAAAAAAAAAATGCAGATTGACTCCCATTGAGTGATTGGGTGATGGGGATTACACTATTCCTCCTATTCAATAAACTATTAACACGAGTAATTCTTCTTGTTATTCACGAAGCCCATTAATCAAACCTGCACTAGCCTAGTGTAGTCTCGCTTCAAATCATCTATTCCGGATTTTGTTTCTGTCCCGTCTTTATTTAACTGTCACATGTATTATGCTGCTGGACTTATTCTCTAATAAAATTCTAAAAGTTATTGATCGTTGGATTTATCCGTAATAGATTCCTAAGAGTTATTAATTAATACACATGATAATTAAACTCGGACGTAATCTGGGACAGACGGTTTCAAGCAATGTAGTCTTGTCTAAATGCCGTAGTGTAGGACGTGCAGGGGAGTAGCATTAGGGCATGGATCTTATTTAAAGTGACTCCATTACTAATTCTTGGGTTATTATCACTTTACTCTTTAAACTATATCACTACTATCAGTTTACCCTCTAATATTATCTTTTAGTTACTTTACCCCCATAAGTAATTCAACTCAACATGTTAAGAAATTTTGGACAAATATACCCTTTTTATTTTATAGCATTACTACATTGTTATTATCACTTTATTCGTTTAGATTATAGTGATATAATCACTTTAGTTCCTAACATTATTTTCTAGACATTTTACCTCATCGTTAATCTAACTAGTATGGTCAAAAAATTTGTAACATATTTACCCTTTTTTATAGGTAATTAAAAATAAAAAAGTTGGAATGATTATTCTTCCTTTTTTTTCACTTTAAAAGATCGAAAAACATAAAAATAAAAGGGTTTTCTCAAATTTCTTTCTTTCACATTTATTAATATTAGGAGAAGAAAAAGAGATAAGAAAGAAGAAGACAAAAAATTAGATTTTGCAAAAAAAAAAAAAAATAAAGAAAAGTCTAACATTATCGTATTAGTTTAAGGTTGTCGAGACTAGGATTGGAATTTAGTGGTAAACAAAAAAGTGAAATAATTTTAAAATAATAAAAGTATTAATTCTTTTTTATTTGTAATTTTTAAAAAAAGAATTGAGCTCTCTCTCTCCCTCTCCCCCTTCCCTTCCCCCTCTCCATCTTTCTATTTTTTTTCAACATTAATAAGATTGTCAAGAAGAAAGAAATTAATACGTTGACTTTTTTTCTTGATATTAAAAAGGAGAAGAGTCACTTTAAATTTTTTATTATTATTATTATATAAAGAGGAGGGTATTTTCTTCTAAAATTTTTTAACTTGCTAAGTTGGTTTAATGGTAGGATAAATTGCCTAAAAAATAACTATAGGAGGTAAATTGATAATAAGACTATATTTTATGGGAGTAAAGTGATAATAATTTTAAGGGTTAAACATGTCTTTTCATTCTAATTAACAAATTCCATTAAGTTTGACTGTTAGTCTTGGGAGTAAAGTGACTAAAAGATAATGTTAAGGGAGAAATTGATAGTAGCACCAAACGTTAAAGGGGTAAAGTGATAATAACCCTTAATTATTACTATTGAAAGGCTTTTTTTTTTGGAAGCATACTATTGAAAGGCTTGATTAGCGGATTACCTACATCTACGGCAGTTAATGCTATTTAATTAATTCATTCAGTCATCCATTCATTTACGTGATACTAATTGCTAAACCAATACACACTGCTATTAGTTAATGCTACTAGTTGTTGATTGCGACGCTAATTTGGGGGTTTCCACGAACCAGGTGTTAAATTTTTGAAAAAATAAAGTTAATTAAGAACAACATATAAATACAAGAAAAGGTACTAGTTAGTATTAATGTGTGTATTCAAATAGTAGTAAATTAGGCGTAATTTAAGTGTGTTAACAAAAGTTTACTAGGCAATCGTTAGAAAAATCTTATTACTTAACGTGAGTTTTTTTTCTTCTAGTATCAAATTTGGAAGAAAATATAGGTTATTCAAATAACTCATGTCGCAAAGAAATAGCTAAGACAACTTACATCTTTCAACTCCTCTTATTTTACTTTTTATCCATTCTCTTGAAAAAATCTTTTGGTATTTTATTAAGAGTAAATCTTATATACGTTGACAGTGTATATACCATCATGATTGGATAGACGACATATATATAAAATTTGATTTTCAAATTTAAATTCAAATTATATGTCATGTATTTAATAGTAAAAGTGTATACACTGTGTCAATGTATAGAAAATTAATTCTTTTACTAAAATGAATGAGTGAAAAAAAAAAGTCTATTCTTGTCATCATTAACTAATCAATGCAACAATCTAGATCTCATCATTGAGGAAAAAGAGAAAGAAAACGTTCTTTTATATGTGTTCTTCTGATAATTCGATACTAACTACTGCACAGTTTACTTTCATTGGGAATCTTAAAAAACAAAAAAAGTTCCAAGACTTCTCCTACATTATTTTCCTAAACAAAGTAAGTTCCTATACTTAAATTAGCCAATAACAAGTTATCTCCTACTGAATAAAGGTGTATACTTAAATAAGCCAATCACAAGGTATCTCTATCTCCTACCTTAAAGATTATAATAATGTGTATTCTGATCAATGGCCTGTGACATCTCATCCCCGTGAATCCTCCATTCCGGACCACGCGCATTCCAACGAATTTTCTGTCCTACTTCTTGACAATATCTAATCTATTTTTTATTATATTATTTTTTTTTTCATAAACATTATATTTTAATTTTTTATTTTCTTAATATTCAATAATTATTAACTGAGTAAAAATAAATACAAAAGTCTCAAAAATATATATAATAATAAATAAAAAAATACAACAAAAAATTCATAAAAAATCTCATTTTTTAATGCATTTTGATTTTTGGCAAAATAGAAGATTCCTTGCAACTCCTGGATCTCATCTATCAGTAACACTTGCTTTCCTTACTTTCCTTTCTTTTTTTTTTTGGGAGGGGGGGGTGGGGTGGAAAGATTGCCTTACTTTAGCCTCATTGTTTGTTTCTAAATTCTAATCCCTACCGTTAAAGTGGGCCCGTGAATCACCCAACTCCAACGGACCTCGTGATTAAGAGCTTCCTAGCACACAATTATGCCGTTCTCCACTCCCAAAAGTCCTCAAAATAGCTCCCCGAGGAAAGGCATCCTGGAGTGCCAACATTTTATCTTTATTTTTATCATTTTTTAGATTTATTGTAATTAATGATTTCAAATATATATATATATTATATTTGATGTATGTTCTACCATTAATACAGATTTATAGAATAAAAATTATCTTTTTTAAATCAAAAAATCCTCAAAATAGCTCCTCAGTATTCTTCTCATACATCTTTTTTTTTTTAAGCCGATTTGAAAACTCCATAATCAAAGAATTGTGATGTTTTTTCTACCCTAAAAAAGTTTTGTTTTGCCAAAAGGTTAAAATTAAAAAGTTTGTGCGTTTGGCAGAAAGGTCTGTTTGGATTGTGAATTATTAGAGATATTTTTACTGTAGCACTTTTTGTGATGTGATGTATGTGAGATAAAAAGGTAATTGGGAAGGTAAAAAGATGTTTTGAAAATTGTAATGATGTTGTAAGTAAATAAATTTGGGGAAATAAAGCCCAATCCAAACAAACCCCATTGGATATGGATGGCAATGGAGTGGCTTTGGGATAGGAGAAACTCCGCCCGACTCCCACTTTACAAAAGTTCCTCCGGCCCCATCCCACTATTATTATTATTTTTATTTGATTTAACCTTTTCTATTTATATATATATATATATATCTAATACTAATAATATTTTTATTAATCATTATTTTGAAATTTCAGCAAAATATTACATCATTTTATTATAACAACGTAACATGTGATGTTACTTTTCTTTAATGCGTTGCTTAATTCATACAAATATACTTTTGTAATAACAATAACATAGCATTAATTTCGTATTATACATATAAAAACATACATAGATGTTATACTATATTAAAATTTAGGCGAGGGGAAGGGTGGGGGTATGTTCCTCTGTCCTCCATCCTATTGGGGGCGGGGGAAGGGCGGAAATCCCTTTGCCCCACCCCATTCTTCCCCTCACGGGATTGGAATTCACTCCGTTATCATTCCTATACATGTTTTATATAGCATTTTAGAGTGGTTATAATATGATTAGGGGTTTTGGAAAACCTACAATCCTTTGGTTGAAATTTATCTTTGGAAAATCTTCATTCTTTTGACAACTTAAATGGAAATAAACCTCTGAAAATTTAATGTCTACATCCCATTTGATAGCCAATTACTAGCATTTCAACTTTCTGCTAAACACTTTCGTTGTAGGGTATGGTAGAGTCTAAGGTTGTGTTTGGATTGCATTTTTCGTGATTTTTCATGGAAAAATTACTGTAGCGATTTGATGTATATGAGGGAAAAAGGTAATAGGGAAATGTGATCACGGAAAACGACGTAATTTTTCGACGGAAACCGGCAATCCAAACAAGGCTTAAATTTTTTGAACATTGAAATGGTAAAATTTGGTACTTTTTTTTTAAAAAAAATTTATTCCAACAACGGAGATTTGGGATTTAAGTTTCAGAAGGGAAAGGAGAATTTGAACTTAGATTCTACAAGTCTTGGTAAAATTTAGAATCTATGCTTTTTTTTTTTTTGTATACCCAAACCGTAAAGGATTTTAAATATACTTTCCTATAACTTTGATATTTTCTGCTGCAATATTTTTTTTTTATAAAGAGTTTTGGATGTATTTTACGTGTAGTGTTTTACGGGATTCTCATTTGATCCATTGATCTTTTTTGCTTAAGGGTATGCCCCCTTATTATACTTGCTCATCAATGAAAATTTGTACAACTTGGAGAAATTTTTTAATACTTGGCATGATTTTCTTTAGCGAATATAAAGTTCTATACGAATTTATGTAGTGTTAAAAGTTGCCTTAATTTATTTATTTTTAACAAGTGTAATATACGATGGACCGATTTCAAGGTATCTTTTATAATTTCAAGCAAAAAAAATTTTTTTTTTTTCCAAAAAGGAAAAGTCGAGCTTGGGCAGTTTGTTGCACTAGTAGCTTATTATAATTCTTAAAAAAAAAAAAAGCTTATTATAATTCAAAGTGGATTTGGGCATCAATTTGAGTTTAAATTAATTGGTCTATCAATTGATTTAATTCTAGCACTAGTATTTAAGGTTAATTGTTCAATCAACATAAAGCAAAACCCTACTAAGTAGACTACTTAACCAACAATAATTAGGCAAAGCCACCTCCTAACGTCAAATACACAGAGAGAGTAGTGTCTCTGTGAATTACTACAAAACACAGCAAATCTTATTAAGACCAGACAGTGAGAAGTGAGAACACACACTCTCGCACACTCTCTCTCTCTCTCTCTCACACAGACAGTGAGAGAAAGAAAGAAAGAAAAGATTCTCTCCCACACACAACTCTCTTTCCCATTTCATCTTCTCCAAGATTTCTCATTTGTTCACTGCAAAGCTCGCCTCTTTAATTTGCCTGACCTCGCCGGAAAACAAGACCCCCCCCCCTGCATTTTCGGGCAAACAACATCCACGTTTACTTCAGCATCCGGGCAGGCAATATATATCCCATTGATTCGATGACACCTCATAGCTTCCTTTGATTATTTCAAGCTTGATAATCCCATTGTTTCTCCTAGTATTCGGCCGGATCCCACTTCAAGTGTACATGCACATTTACATAATTCAGATGAATATTGATAGCTTATCAGTACAATAAGAGACGACAGTGACAGCTGCAGCGGCTAGTATTTAGTGAAGAGATGTCGGTGTACGATGCGGCGTTTGTGAACAGCGAGCTATCTAAGCCAACCTCCATATTCGGCCTGCGGTTATGGGTGGTAATTGGGATTTTTGTGGGAGCCGTGATTGTTCTAATCCTTTTCTTGTTGTCTCTTTGCATCACCGCCTATCGCCGCCGCACCAGCAGCACCGCTAAACTTCACCATCCCGGAAAGTTTTCTGGTGCAGCCGAGCTGACCCCAGTTGTTTCCAAGGAAATCCAAGAGATCGTTCATGATTCCCACCCCGATCACCGCCCCATTGTCCCTCAGGCATGTCTTCTTTTATGTCTACTTCTTGCTGTCGTGATACTAATATATGCTAATTTACGGCTATTAGTTCTTAATTTTGAAGTATGAAGAAAAAAGAGTACATTTTTAATGACAAAATGTTGACCAAATTGAGTTGGGATTGTGGAGTTTCTTTTCGATCTTTACTTCATCTACAAATTTGTTTAATTTGTTTTGGCATAAGGATATGCATTATTGCTGAGTTTTGTTTTATTTTGCTTTTTCTTTATGATGATGTATAGGCGTTGCCTGAGATTCAGATAGACATGGGGAAGGTTGAGCACAGGGTGGTATTTTCGGACAGGGGGGCATCGAGTGGGGAGAGTAAGGCAACAAGTGGGGCGGAGACAGGGTCGTTCGGTGGTAGTGGGGCATTGCCAGAGGTGTCCCATCTGGGGTGGGGAAGGTGGTACACTTTGAGAGAGCTCGAGGCAGCTACCGATAGGTTGTCTGATGCGAATGTGATTGGAGAAGGTGGATACGGGATTGTGTATCAAGGTATTCTGGCTGATAATACCAGAGTTGCCGTGAAGAATCTGTTGAATAACAGGTATGGGAACTTACAACTAAATTAGCTTTAATGAACTGTTGGTTTGACTTTGGCAAGAGTATGATAGATAATCAGATGGTATCATAATGGTATTCCAGGCATTGCATACAGTGTATTGTCACTATAACTGCATGTCTCCAATAATAGCAATGAATACGTGTTGCTATTTAGGAATTTTTTTACTCCGGAGGAACCATTTGTTTTTTTTTTGTCCTTGTTACACCATTTGGCAAGTTAAATTTAGTATTTGTAATTGTCAGTTTTCGCTTTTTTATGCTTGTCTTGAACAAGTTTGATTTGGACTTTAAAGCAATCTGCTTTCAGGTGAATATGCTTCAATTTCTATATACCGTGAAAAGTGCCAATTTTACAACACCAAGATGTAGTATGCTATTGTATTTAGGACATAAGATCTAAGCACTGTTTGGAATGGTTCTATTGTCGTGGGGTGCGTGAAAATGATAGCTTTGGCGGTTTCATGTACTGGACGTTGGCTTTTGGAACCTTCATCCTCACTTCAAACAGTAAAAAGAATGTCCTTTTTTTCTTTTGCTCAAAATAAGGGAATTATAGTTTTGTGTTGTAGTAGCAGTGCATTATTCTCCCTTCCTCTCATGCTTAAACTCATTGGAGTAATGACTATCAGGGGGCAAGCAGAGAGGGAGTTTAAGGTTGAGGTGG
This sequence comes from Coffea eugenioides, assembly GCF_003713205.1. Classification (NCBI taxonomy): domain Eukaryota; kingdom Viridiplantae; phylum Streptophyta; class Magnoliopsida; order Gentianales; family Rubiaceae; genus Coffea; species Coffea eugenioides. Next base: position 78,635,801 of record NC_040036.1, read on the forward strand.
ACGCTATTGGGCGAGTGAGGCACAAGAATCTTGTCAGGCTGCTGGGATACTGTGTCGAAGGAGCTTATCGGTAATGATATGCATCTCAGTTGAAGAATGCACTTCGAGTTATTATTATCCCAAAAGAAGCTGATTGACATGTTGTGCTTGTTCTTTTTGTGCAGAATGCTTGTATATGAGTACGTGGACAATGGGAATTTGGAGCAGTGGCTCCATGGAGAAGTAGGGGAAGTCAGTCCTTTGACTTGGGATATACGGATGAATATAATATTGGGAACTGCAAAAGGGTATAGACTTTAGATTTGTACTTCATCAAATGTCCATTGTTTTATTTGAGTGAGTTTCTTGCGTGAATGTTGTCTGCTTGTTTAAAACTTTATTTCCTGACCCTTGCAGTCTGGCATATTTGCATGATGGTCTTGAGCCAAAGGTTGTTCACCGTGACATTAAAACAAGTAATATACTACTTGATAGTCAGTGGAATGCCAAGGTGTCAGATTTTGGACTTGCAAAGCTGTTAAATTCTGAAAGGACTTATGTGACAACTCGTGTCATGGGCACATTTGGGTTCGTTAATTTCATTTCTGAAGTAGCTTACTTGTTTTGTCATATGACGTTGAAGTTTTGCTAAATATCATTGTTTTCTAGTTATGTGGCACCAGAATATGCGTGCACTGGCATGTTAAATGAGAAAAGTGACGTTTATAGCTTTGGAATACTTATCATGGAGATAATTACTGGTAGATCTCCAGTTGATTATAGCAGGCCACAGGGAGAGGTTAGTACTCAAATTTATGCATATCTCATAGATTCCCTTGTTTTTTTTTTTTTTTGCATTGAACTTCTCAATCACCTCTAAAATGGAAAATGGTAAACTACTGACAGGTTAATTTGGTGGATTGGTTGAAGTCCATGGTTGGAAATCGAAAATCTGAGGAAGTGGTGGATCCTAAGTTGCCAGAAATGCCTAGTTCAAAAGCACTTAAACGTGCTCTTCTGGTTGCCCTGAAATGTGTTGATCCTGATGCCCATAAGAGACCAAAAATGGTGCACGTAATCCACATGCTGGAGGCAGATGACCTGCTGTTTCGTGATGTATGCATCTTATTCTCTCTTTTTCTTCATCCAAGAACCGCTACATCTGAATACAAGAATACACTTACTAGGGGGTCCTCCTTATTCACTCTCTAGATTTCTCACTACTTGCATACTTACCTCCCTCTTTTTGTTCTCCCTTGATCTTCAGGAACGACGAATTGGCAGAGAATCTGCTGGTTCAAATCGTGAGTACAAAGAAAATAATCTTGCTGGTTCCAATCGTGAGTACAAAGAAAATAATCTTGCTGGAGCAAAACTAGTCAACCAACCATACGGCAACGGTGCATCTAATAATAGTGAAGGTGACAATGGTACGAGCCATGACTTGCCATCTAGGTGGAGATAATATTACGGATGGGAGATGTCAGTAATAATGTAGGTTTATGCAAATTTTGATGCTTGCTAATAAGCTTATTGCTCTCATTCCATTAGTTTTGTAGGATTTGTACTAGCTTCTTCTTTTTTTTGTGATATAAAAATATGAAATCACCATTGGATTATGCCTCATAAGTTATTGAATCAGGTTTTATTGTATGCTAGATTGGTTGACTGTTTTGTACTACTTAGAAACTATAAGTCGCATTGTATGTTTCCATGCTTGGACAGAGTATACCACAAGAAGGCATACTTCTAACCTTCTCATTTTTCTACTGCAAGTTCAGTTGTGTACTTGTCTCTGTTTCTCTGTTATGTTAGCTAGGTTGTCTCAATCTGTATGCCGTACTCTATTCTTTTTCCGCCGCAATCCATGTCGATCTCATGACAGGTTAATTAAGTGCAAAAGTATCCATCAAACATCATCAGAGCAAGCGCCGTGATCATAGGTATGCATCAGTGCCCCACTGAGACAGAGCAACTATATGGGAGGGTGCGAAATGTACAGAAAATAAGACTCCAGACTCCAAATATCGGATTATTATGGGGTGGTGGAGCCTTTGGCCAGCGAATTTGGTTCAAGCCAATTCATTGCAACTCCCCCGTGTCTTTCTCAATTTATGTATTGTATGCCCTGGTTGGTGTAGGATAAGTCAGGCAAGCAAAGCATATTCCAGAGTGGAAATGGGGTCATGGGATTTTTCTTTCCTTTTTTCTTTTTTCAATCTCACTTTCAACGTCTTGGCTGGACAATTGGACAATGTGCACTGCCTTTGGAGCATGACAAGGACACCTACAGTTTACATGGTGTACAAGTGAGCTGTCTGTGGCTGTATGGGGCTACTTTCTTTCCTTCAATTGGTCCACATTCTTTACTAGTAACTGATTCTTTTTTCTTTCCTCAGAAGAGTAGGGTATTAGTCATTTCGTACCAGGATGAGGAAATAAGACACCACCTAATTAGTGGGCTGTAGTCGGTTCAATTGGATGCTGCTACTATGGTTCCATTTGGTTCAAGGGCCAATTGCAAACGTTACAAGGAAAACCAAATCTCAAGGTCATCCATTTTTCTTCTGTTTTTTTGTGCGGTTGCATTTCATCTCTCTGTCACGGTTCTGTTACTTAAAACAATAGGTAACTCTCTACATTGAGCAGAGTCAGAAATTTCCTAACCCATTTCGTGATCACATTTTCTTATTACCTTTTTTTCTCACATACATTAAATCGCTACAATAATTTTTCTACAAAAAATCCTAAAAAATACAATCCAAACAAGGCTAAACAAACCTATTTAATTAAGTTTATTCATACCCGTCCATGAATAAATGGGTATGAGTATCTTAAATTTTTACATATGAGTATTATTGGCTAACCTATCAAACCCAATTAACCCATTTAGAATTATCTTCTCCCAAACCTCCTCTCTTCCTCCACCCATTTTTTTTTTCAAATTTTTCATTTTGTCATGATATTAACTACTTTTGTTTTATTATTATTATTATTATTTGTTGGTTTTATCTTATCATTTTATTTTCTCTTAGTTTGTTAACTTGCTCATTTTTCAGCATTACCAATTTATGACAAATTTTAGCCTCTTTTCTTACTTTTCCAAAATGAAATTTTAAATTTACACACGAAAAAATGTTAGAAGTTCAAAATTTTTGGATTAAATTTTTATGTTAACTTTTATAGTATTTAGTTCAAATTTTTATATTCTTATTGTTTAATTATTAAATAGTATGTAATTTTGCAACATAGAGTACGGATGAAAAAAAATTGATAATTAGATTTATTGAGCATTATAAATAAATATTTAAAACTAATGATGGGTGCAAATGATGGTATAAATTGATAACTTCGTTTGCAAAAATGAATTTAAATGAATTTACAAAAAGTTAAAATAAATGGATTATAAATGGGTAATTGAGTTACCCAATTCATTTTTTGACTTATCCATTTATACCCATCTAATTAAATGGGTATAAATAAATTGACTCACTTATATCCATTACCCATTTTACCCATCCGTCCAAATCACCCATTTTGACGCCTCTATCCTTTCTCATACCATTCTTAATTGGTCTATACTCTATAGGATAAACAGCACTTTTACCTGCTAAGAAAATGGATGATCTCGTGGGATTTGATGGCTTGCGCTTCTATTGTTAATGGATTTGAGCAGCACAAAAAGTTTCTGTAGTGATGCTTATATATGTATAATGTATGTAGTACTAGTTTTAGACAGTACCCTGCTATTATATCTGCAGGTGATTATTTAAAACCTGCAACGAGTAAAGAGAAGAAAAGTCAAAAGTGTATCATCCATCATCCAATAATTAGGGAAGTGCGTAGGTTTTAACCACTGGAGCAAAAGTATTAAATAGCTCTGGGAATGCAAGTACAATAATTGAGCTGCTTGCGCGGAAGTGGGGGCAAGTTGCAGATTCATGTGATGCGTTAATTGAAAGAAGCATTTTACATAGAATCCAGCAAGAAACAGCTCCAACTCAGCCTAAAAGGCAACTGACATTTTGACATTAGAATTCTCAAAATACTAGTACTAAATTTGCTTCTCAAATCAATAGCTGAGACTCGAACAATAGATTAGAGTAGAAGTAAGGGTAGTGTAAATGTTATCAATTAACTATGTGAAGAACAAATGCTAGCACATGATGAAATGATGAAATAGAAATAGAAATAGAAGGTTTGAACGCTTGATTTTTCACCCCACAAAGGCACTTAGGCCTTGTTTGGATTGCGGTTTTTCGTCAGAAAATTATATCGTTTTTCGTGATCACATTTCCCTATTATCTTTTTTTCTCACATATATCAAATCGCTACAGTAATTTTTTTCATGAAAAATCATGAAAAATGCAATCCAAACACAACCTTAAGGATTTTATAGCAACCAACGGCCCGATAAGCTGTTGTTTTCCGCTTCTTCCTTTCTCCTCGTCCCTTTTGTAGGAACAGGAAAAAAAAAAAGGAAAATGAAAGTTTTTATTTTTCCCAAGCTTATGTGCCCATTAATTCAGGGGGTACAGGTCCAATATGTACGTAGGCCCAAATGTGGATGCAGACCCATATGTAAATAGGCCGAAAAGATGAAACTACAACTCGACCCCTCTCAACAGTCGGGTCCATAATCAGTATGGAGATATTTCTAGAATTTTCACCATGATGAAGGAAGTGGAAGGCCTAGATGGATGGTTTCCACACTTTCCAGTATTGTACAGAGTCGACCACACTTGAATCATATGACCCCGATTTTATGCGAAGAAATGTGGACGAAGAGTATTGGAGAAATAAATTCAAACAGTTTAACTTAATGCATGTTTTATCCGATTTATGATTTCTAATGCATGTTTAACTTATCATTAGGACAGTAATGTAAATCAAATTATCAAATTGTACTAGACGATTTTTAGCAATCTATTAGTAGAATTTGCTTTTTTATAAAAAGTAGGATTTGTACACAATGTCCATCAAATACCATGTTGAACAAAATGAGGAATTTGTTAGTGCAATTAAACTAAATTGATCCTTGAACGGATTTTTGTTTAAGCCATTTCATGATAAATATTTCAGTATACGTTTCCACTTGCACGTGTAAGCACCTTGAATGTTGTTAAATTCGGACCGGATAGCAATTCGACTAAACTACTAGATCATGGGTCAACTGGTCGGAACAGTCAGATCGTTCTAAAAAATCCGTTTGACGTTAGCATGATGTCATAATTATTTTATATTTTTATAAGTTTTAAAAATATTGAAATTAAGTTCTTGATTATATTCGACCAATCATATAAAATGTTCCAAAAATATTAGACTTACAATCAAATATATACCTAATAATTATATATAAAAATGTAAATTCATGAATAAAATATGTCCGTTCTTCAAAACTATTTGAAAATTAAATTAAAACAAATTAATGCAAGTTGAAATTACTTATGCTAAAGTAATAAGATTATAGGGATGAAAACATCTTGATTTATAGATTCTTCAGAAAAGTGAATGATCTTGATATTTATACTAAATAGGTGGCGTTTTATTATTCCTATTAATAAATGAAACTGTTACAATTTAGGTAAGGAAAAATAAGAGAAAAGTTTGAAAATTGGATTAACTAGTCGAACCAAGTTATTGGTTTAGCCGGTTTCGACTAATTTTTTTATCAAAACGATTTTGTGCTACAAACTAATTCGGAAAGAAGGTCGATTCATGGTTGAACCGGTCAAATCGGCCAGTCCAAACCAGGTCTAAGAACACTACCGCTAAACAAAAGTTGTTTACTATTTCTAAAAGAACACGATTAATTTTGGGATTTTTGTAAATCATAAACCCAACATTTTTTTTGGTTTAATCACTCAGCAATATCAAAATTAAGTACAGTGTTATTCTTGACATGCACATTTAAACTAGTTTAAGGGTCTATTTGATAACATAACAAAGTGTTGAAACTGAATTTTTTTATACATTCAGATATTTTGGGTGTTTGATAAATAAAAATTGATCTGTTGAACTTGTGTGTATTTTTTTTAGCATAAGAATCATAATTGAATATTTAATTCTAATAAGAATCAACATATTTATTTCAACTACTTTATATTATCTACCAAATCTACCCTTATTTGTTAATTACGGTCAAAATTCTTATCTAATTTTTTAATTCAAAATTCTTATCTAATTCTGTATCGAGGGAAAGGAAAAGGTAAGTGTATGCAAAAATATATTAGCTATTTGTGATTTCAACATGATTTTCATATTCGTTTTTGCGTGTTGAGAAGGTGTAGCACATGACTTTAGAGTTTTGTCAGAGCCTTAGCAGACCCAACATGCAACTTTCCTATTCCTCCAATAAGTTAAATTTATTTAAAATAGTGTTTTTTTTTACAATAGTTTTCATCCACAAACATTTATACTTTGATATATATATATTGTGCAAATAGATATTATTTATGTGATGCAGCTTATCCATACACACATGGCTTTATGGCACCATATCAAAATATTAGATAGTGGTTGTCTAATTTTCAAAATGCTTCTCGTCCAAGATCAAAAGAAGAACGTTTTAATCAAGTACATGCAAATTTGAGAAATGTAATTGAACGTACTTTTGGAGTATTATAAGCTCGTTATCCCATTTCAAGATGATAAAACCATATCCTTTTCCCATGCAAAGAAACATTGTGATTGTATGCATTGCTCTTCACAATTATTTGAGAAGAATTTCTACAAATGATTATTGGTTTCAACAATATAATGATCATGATGCTATAATACAAAATGGAGAAGACGTCAAAGATGACGAGACAGCGAAGAAGTAGGAGAAGAATCCAAACAAGCCGATCAACTAGTCATACATAACATACATGAAGAAATTACAAACAATCATTTCTAAATTTTTTAGGTCGGATTTAGATGTTATATGAATTATTGGATTGTAATATTTCTTTTAATGTTTTCTATGATATATTTCATCTTTTATATTAAATTGATTTAAAAATAAATATTGTCATTTTCATACCTTACAATTTTAATCTAATTAAATCATAGGTTCTATTTTTTTTGAATGAAAAGATAGAAGGGTAAAATTGTACAATTTAGCTTATTAAGCATTTAGTTATAAATGTTTATCAAACAATATAAATAGGTTTAGCATTAAAATTCAGCCTGTTATATATTTTTTTTCAGTGCTTAAAATTCAGCAAATTAATTGTTTCAGTGTTTAGATTTCAAAATTCAAATTCAGTTTTATCAAACGAAACCTAAGACACATTCAAAGTTTAAAACTCAAAACTGATTCATGTCAATTAGAGGTTAAATTACAGTCTTGAAAAATGATTGACGTCAAATTGAAATTTATTATACAAAATTAAGGACAAATTCAATAGTTGCTTTAGAATTTTCTAGTAAAAGGTCCGTACAGAAATAGGCGTATAAAACGGTGTATTACCAAGATTTCAGCAAACACGCCACAGCCCATAACATGTGAGCTCGGCCCACCGAATATCAACGGTCCGATTCTGCCGACAGCAATCTTGTAATTTAAAATTGATACACCACTCATACATCAGCACGTATGCATTCCACGCAAATTTCACAAACCCCGTGGTTTAGATGTCGCCAGCCCCACCAAGTCCTCATCTACTACTTCAACCCTAAAAATTGCGAAGACTTTTTGGACAAATTCTCATCTGTTACGCGTCCCCTTCTCTACCACTTTCCTCGACGCTTCCGCTCTCTCTATATCTCTCGTATCATTTCCGGTACGGCCGCCTTTCATTGTATCTACATATATATGTTGTGTGAGAATTTCATATAGGGCTGCTGACTTTAGATGTGTGTACAGTGAGGGTTTCATTTGAAATTTTCGTTTTAGAGATAATTTAAGAGCGTTGACTGATTAAATCGGTCGTTTAAGTCGCAGATCTACATAATCGGTGGGTATTTTTCTTGTTTATCGCTGAAATTTGGTTAATTTTGATTAAGAAATGGTGAATATTGTTTGTATGAATGATTTTCTGGTGGATTAGGGTTAGATCTGTTTGATTTGTGTTTATACTCAGCTTCATGGCATGGATCTTAGCTGATTTTAGTAGATACTAATATGAAGAGTTGAGTTATTCTATTTTAGATGGTGGTGGTGGTGGTGGTTTTTTTTTTTTAGAAAATTTAATGCTTTGTTGTTTGGTTGTGCCTCTTTGGTTGAGAAATGAAATCCTGGTTAGATCTAGTCTAGGGTATGTTATTATATTCTATCGCCTTTTCGGTTCTTTTGAATATATCTAATTTATTGGTTTTTTTTTAAATCTATATTTTCTTAGCCATTTTCTTACAAGAATAAAGATGGCTTTTGCAAGTCTTTAGGATTTTTTCAATCTTATTTCCATAAGATTGTTTATAACTGTTTGGCTCGAAGGATGATCTGAATTTAATGGCAGGGTGCTCGTTTTATTTAGTTCTAGATTTTATTTTGTTCCTTGGTGTTTGTTGTCTTGATGTCGTGTGTTTCGTTGAAGTGTGCTTGTTAAATAATCTAGGTATTGCTGGAAATAGATTGAGGGAGTTTAAGATTTTCCAAATACTCATTTTGTTCTTTTTAAATTTCTGTCCGTCATAAAGAGGTGTATTTTCAAAATTTTGTCTCTAAATTGTTTTTGCATAATCAAGGATATCTGAGTTTTATACATATTTCAACTGTTTTAAACTTAGGTAATTTCCCTGTTCGATTATGTTCTGATTTTTTTGGGGGATAACTATTGTGCTTTCAGTGATGTGTTGGCTTGTTATTGGTTCTTTGGTGGTAATTTGTACTGAAATGGGCCTGTTTTGTCCGTGTAACATGCATCTTACTTGTCTTAATGCTTGTGCAGTTAATAGTCCATTGAAATGAGCCGCCCACAGGATCCACACAGGCCTTCTTTTCCATTTGGAAATCCTTTTCGGATGATAATGCCCAAGGGCTCATATCTTTCTCCAAAGCTTACTGAACTGTTGAACTCTTTCGAGGAGTCACTAGCTCAGCGGCTTAGAAAGCTTATGCCTGCGGACAGGGAAGAAATATTAAGCCTGTTGTGGATGAAATGTGCTGTGGAGTCTCTTTCTGCTATTCATACGGACATAAAGACCCTTATCACTGGACTTGAACTCCCTGTCAGTGATTGGGATGAGAAATGGATTGATGTATATTTGGATAATAGTGTGAAGTTGCTGGATATCTGCATCGCTTTCAGCTCTGAACTTTCAAGGCTCAACCAAGGCCACCTATTTCTGCAATGTGCCTTGCACAACTTGGATTGTGCTTCCTCAAAGCAATTTGTGCGTGCTTGTTCATCGCTGGATGGTTGGAGGCATCACATTGGTTCAAAGAACCCCAGGATGGAGAACTGTTTTTCCATATTGGACAATCTTATCAAGACACTTAACCTTCCTAAGATTAAGAATTCTTCCAAAGGGAAGGTACTGATGCGAGCTATGTATGGAGTAAAGGTTGTCACTGTCTTTGTTTGCAATGTGTTTGCTGCTGCCTTCTCGGGTTCTGCAGAGAAGTTGTTAGATTTACAGGTTGAGGAGACTCGTTTGTGGGCAGAAGCTTTTGCAGGCCTGCAGGGCTTTGTCAACGGGGAGATAAGAAGTATATACTCCAGTGGGAAGGCCACAGTTTTGAAAGAACTTGAAGCAGTTGATGCAAATGTAAAGAAGTTATACCCCATTGTACAGGAGGGGGTGGGTGAAGAGGCCGAAGCATACAAGAATTCAGTCTCTGATCTAGGGAAAAGGGCTGAAAAACTTTCACAAGGACTAGATCTACTTGCAAAGGAAGTGGATGGTTTTTTCCAAATTGTTCTCAGTGGGCGTGACGCTTTGCTTTGTAACCTTAGAGTTGGTACTAACGTTACTGACCAATTACAAGAGAAAAAAAATGTAGAGGTGAGGTGAACCTGATGATGGTCACTTCTCTCGTGTAAGCACCGTTGTAGTGATGGGGTTGGCTGACGATGTTTGCAGTATTACTACATTATACGAGTGCGTACATAGTGTTGAAAGGTGTGCGTTGTGTGCTACTGTGGTTATGCGTGAAGCATGTTTGAACTTCTGTGTAATAGCAGCACTATATTGTAACTGTATGTTTGCGCATACGTGTTTTCAGAGCTCGGTCTTCTCCTGCTGTTTCTACGTCTGTTTTTTTTTATTCCCCATTTTATCTTTACTTTTTTTTTTTAAAGAGGAATAGTCTCAAGCCCAATGGAAAGCACATTTTCCAGTCATTAGCTAAGCTTTCCTCTTTCGTCTCCTGATCGCCTGGTCAAGCCCAATTTATGAATTCGATTAAGGATAATTTCTTGTACAATTGGAGATGTCACATAACAATTTATCATGTTTTCAAAAGGCGAAGACGCCCTCCCTGGGTTATAATGTGAATTGTTTATCAAGTAGAAGGCATTATAGGTACTTTATTATGTCAAGGGAGATAAATGTAATTATGTAAAATCGACGAGACCCGGGTGAAATTATCCCTTTGCAATAAGACTACTTAACATAATATATAGACTATAGAGAAAATAATGCAAAATATAGAGAAAAAAATAATTTTGATAAATAAAAAAAGAAAAAAAAAGTATTTAATCACGTGTGAAACTGTCCTACGGCTTTCTTGTGGCGAGAATCGACCCACGATCTTGCAGTACTTCGCGATCACGGCCATGTTTAATTTTCTTTCTTCTTGTGCTTCCTATTCTATTCTTGCTGGAGACCGAAGCTGGAATTCAAATCAGAGCTCCCCACTCGTCTTGGAATCGTGCAAAAGCAGAGAGGAGAGAGATAGACATCCAATTCCAATCCAACAGAAGTAAAAGGAAAAAAAAAATACAAAAGAGACGAGGAAAGGAAAAGGGGATCAATGGGAAAGGGAAGCTTCCGTTGAAGTCTTATTAGTCTTTTATGATGGCGGGCACCTTTGACCACATGTTTTCTTGGTCAGATAGATTGTAAATCCTTTCCTCCTAGCCTAGTCTGTGGGTCGGATTATCAAAATACTCACAAACTTGTCAACGAAGTGATGAAATTCAACAATCAGATAAAAACCAAATACAACGAGAGGATATTGATCATTATTTTGACAATAAGTAGTACCTAGTACTTATTTTCTTTGGTGGTCGGTATGGCACTCAAATTTGAAGTCAACTTTCTTGCATGGATAAGTAGTTTATAAACATGATGAGGCAGTAATTGTATTATGTAGTACTCTAGACAAAGGCAAACTAAAAATCATTTAGGAAGGATTAAAGGATCACTCAGGCAGAGCCAAAGAGGATATCTCATTTCTCGTCTACAGAAAAACACAAAAGCTGTTGTTGGATTGAAATTTAGCAGAAAACAAAATCGCAGGTCCTTCTGTTCTGGGGAATAGTAGGGGCCAGGTGTGTGGTGGAATATCCATGTCTACATTTATGAAGGTTACAACGGCCAAATCATCATATCGATATCATCACTCTCACAGAAATTGTAAAGCTGATAGGCCATATGAGTGCTCCTACTAGTAAAAGAAAAGAAAAAGCAAACCCACAATTAAAAAGTCCAATTTACTTCACGGGTTACCACCAGCCATTCCAGTTCAAAAGTTCACACTTCCCATTAGTAATTACTTAACCCACCCCCCGCCCGCCCCTTTTCTCTTTCTAGAAAATACTACGTAGTAGAAAAGAGAAAAGAAAAACAGTAAAAAGAAATGTCAAAAAGGTTTCTTCCTTCTTCCACGGCTACCGACAAGTCTTTCAAGAACTCCAAAACCTGAGCAAAGACTCGACTTTTTGAGTTGGGTTTTTGCTGTTTTGAGTTGGGTTTTTGTTATTTTTTGTTAATTTCCATTCTTTAGTTTGATTTTATATAAGCGAAAAGAAAGAAAAACAGAAGGTAGAGGAGAATTTGATTGATTATGTCTGTAGAGTCGAGCTCAGGTTCAGGAGATCACCACCATGGTCATAATATAAGAGGAGTGCCAACTCATGGTGGGCGTTATGTGCAGTACAATATCTATGGTAATCTGTTCGAAGTGTCAAGAAAGTACGTTCCTCCTATTAGGCCTGTGGGTCGAGGGGCTTATGGCATCGTTTGGTAAGCGTAAAGCAGCTTTCTTTACGTGTGGGTTTTACCTATTTGCTTATGCTTTCGTGATTGAATCTGTTGACGCGTGGTGTAAGTGCTGATTTTGGTAATTACATCATAAGGATCTCAAATTGATCTTCTTTGGTGTACAGTTGACGCTAATTTCCACAGAAAATTCTAAAATTAACTTTTGTTAGATTTTGGTAGTTTACATATTAAAATTCATTTTTGGGAATTCAATAGAGGTGTGATACCTGCTGATAAATCATTCAGAGATGTGGTTTTAGTAGGAAAAGGAATTTACAGTATTTGGGTGATCATTTAGAGTTGGGAGCTAGAATACATAATGCATATGGCTGAGATCATACTTGTTGATGCCAAAAAGGTGGGAGGGGTAAATAGGTGATGTAGATCTACTTGAAGTCTTGAAAATCTTCCACCTAAATCTGCAAAAGAAAATGCAAAATGCTAATCAGGTCGGAATTGGGGGCAAAACCATCTGATCATTAAGTTCATGATTTAGAAATCTGGAGATTATATCTTGTGTGCAAGTCTGTAGCCTCAATAGTTAAACCTGTTAATCATATCTGCTAGTGCAGTATTCATGGATGAAATCAGGGAGACTGGTAGGGTGCACTATTATGGTTGCGTAGTCGATTAATGTGTGAAACGGCAAAATGCCCTCATTACCATGCTAGACTTGCTATTGTAAATGATTTTAACTTAAATTCAACTATTACGACAAAATATTATCAACTTTTTTGACGTTGGTGATTTAGCAAATCATGTCAATGAAATTCTCTAAAGTTGCTCGGCTACCAGGCTTAAGTTCTACCTTTTACTGCTGCTGCAAAATACTCTCAGGGTCTTTTCTTGAATGCCTTCCCCATTTCTATTCCACATTTTATGGGACTTTCAAATTTCTGATGTGCAGAACTCTATGCTGCATTTGCATGGATAGGAATATAGTTTACCATTTCTTTTGTCCTGTTAATTGTAGAAAATTTCACCTTAATTATGTCCCTGAATTTGTTTGTAGTTTCCTTTGGTTCTTGTCATTTACTTCTCCCGGAAACCTTTTTGACATTCACTATTTTGGTGATTTTCTTTCCCTACTTATTGGAGATGATCCTGTGTATGACCACAATACAATAGGTATTCAGAGTAAGAACACATTTTTTTTTGTTTCGTCGTGAACCCTTGCATGTAGGTATTTAACTCAATATCGAGCATTGCTGATTCGATGCAACCAATTGGATTGTTATTTGATTTCCTTTATAAATTCTTAAGGGATTTGGAACTTTAACAGGTTTTCTTGCACCTTTTGAGTTTGAGTCGGATTTTAGTTGGAGACTGCCAATTTCATTTAGATGTGCTATTCTAAGGTTGCATGTATTTATATACAAAAAATTTTGTTTGATTTATGTCATTGTAAAAAAAATTTGTGATTATTTTTTCGTATTTGATTTAGTGCCGCTATGAACTCAGAGACACGGGAGGAAGTAGCAATTAAAAAGATTGGCAATGCTTTTGACAACAGAATTGATGCCAAGAGGACACTGCGGGAAATAAAGCTTCTTCGTCACATGGATCACGATAATGTAAGTATCATTACTGTATCAGTTCTCTGAAAGATTGAAGATTTGATTCAGATGCATGTTGTGCTAATTGGTTTACTACCTTTGTGTTAGCTGCTGCTATAGTACTTCAATTGTTTTATTGTTATAGAAATTTTGTTTAGCTGTTGTACTAGCTGGGTAAACATGTTGCTACTTGGTCTTCATAAGCTTTGCATTTTCTTTTCTCATTGCTTCTGTTGTTTACATATATTTTTTTTCCAAGTCTACATGCTAGAAATAAAGTCTTCATTAGTTATATTTTATCCAAATCAAGAGTGCCACAGGACAGCTATGTGATTGACTTGGGATGAGATGGAATAGGCAATCTTTAGGCCTGGCTCCTTTAATTTAAGTTTGTTTACTTGGGGGGAGGGAGTCTAAGTGTGAAGTTTCGGGTTTGAGCCTTCCCACTTACGCTAAAAAAAAAGTTTATTTATGGAAAAATGTGGATATGCTTGTTTTATCAACTAGCGAGTCCATGAAGAATTAAGATTGAGCTCAAGGTGGACTGTTGACTACCTTTGTAGGTCCTCACAAGAAATTTCTCCTGAGAAAGTTACATCAGTAAAGATAGCTTTTTTCCTGAACTCAAATGCACATAGCAAGTAGAGTCCTGGATTGCTCAACAGTAGTATCGAAACCCACTATCATTTATGATTATATATAGTTACCGAATAGCCTTAAATTGCACTGATTTCAAGACATCCTGCATCTCTCCTTCAACTTTTATGATCTTCCTTTCGCCTTCAACTGGTATGTTCTTCCCTACCTTCCGTTTCTAGTCTAAGAAGGCAACCAACATGACACCCAGCCACCAGCTAATGAAAAGTAAATGTAGATGAAAGGTAAGATGCCCACAGCTATTCCTGTATAAAATGTCAATCCCTTTATAAGCATTTAGCATTGTCTAGATACATAGCAAAAGGAAGCATATAAAGAGCATTTAAAAACAGGTGCTTAAATCTCTCGCAGCCCCGTCACCATTAAAACACACATGTAGTGTGAAGTTGGACATGTTTTCCATGCCTATGATTATTCTGTTGCTTGCTTTGACAGGAAATTACATTGCAAAAGGGGGCGTGAGTGTCTTTTCTTCAAACGTATCGGGTTATAACATATAATTGTGAATCTCCATCCTCTAGGGGACCTCTACAACTTTCCCAAGTAATTTCCAGAGTATTGAGTGTCACTATGATAGTGCCATTTTGATTTGGAAATTTTGTCAAAGCCTTCATCGAAAACTATGTACCATTCACTCTGTTGGCCACAGATTCCATTTGTTGTGTTCTTCCCTTGGTAGAACTACATATTTTATAGATGTTTGAAGGAAAATGATTTCTGATTAAGCTTTTTGATCTGTTTATGGGTTGTCTCTTCTTACAGGGAAAGGAAACTTACACGTGAGCAGCAGTAGCGCTCTCTGTAGGCTAATATAACACAAAAGTTTTTTTTTTCTCCCCCTAAAATCAAGAGGCTAAAATTAACAAAGCCTTGTCTAAAATACTAGAGGATCTCTTGATTGTTTGCATTTTATGTCTCTCTTCTTTTGAATTGTGTTCAAACCATTGTGTCTTCTTTTGGGTCTAAAGTTCTTAAATTTGGTTCGGTAATTGTAGCTTACTGGGATTCTTCATTTTTAGATATATTCTAACTTCGTGCTGTTTCTGTTGGCACAGATAATTGCACTGAAAGACATTATACGGCCTCCGCAAAAGGAAAACTTCAATGATGTCTACATTGTCTATGAACTAATGGACACTGATCTTCACCAGATTATTCGGTCCAACCAACAGTTGACTGATGATCATTGTCGGGTTTGGATCCATTCTCTAGCCGCACATACAAGAATTGCTTACTATATATAGCTAGCACCAAAGAATTTCAAATGCTCATAGCTTATCAAAATAATCTTTTTATTTTACTTTTACGAAGAAAAAGAGGTCCTTTTTTTTCCCCTGGAAACTGCAAAAAGGGCACCAGTATGTTATTTTTAATCATATAAACTGTTTATTTGTGGGACTCCATTGATTAAAAAAAAAGGTTAAGAAAACTGTTTAAAAAATAAAATAGAAGAAATATACTCCTTGAAATCCTTAATGGATGTTATTTTTTCCATCTTTGAGATATCACGCAGCAACAGCAGGCTAGCTAAAGTTCAATTATTTTTCCCTTTTAGTTGTATTTACTTCCTTCCTTCAAGTTAAAGGTGGCTATGCCTTTAGATGTAGCACAGGAGATTCATGTGGTGGAATGTTGGTATTCTTGAAATGGTCCAACACAAGTTATTTTCAGTGGAGTTTTTTTTTTATGTATAGGTGTAATTTCATAAAGTGATGATGATAGTCATGGGTCTGATAGTTTGCATTTGCAATTTACTCTGTTGTTTTTGAGTTTGACCTTCTGGAATGAGCTTTTCTTTTGTCTATGTTCATGTGCTTGGGTCTGTGTGAGTAAGAGGGGAAGGGGATGGGGTGTCCAATGTACAGGACTGTTACATTTTTTTTTTAACCTTCTTCAATGTTGATTTAAAATTGCAGTACATGACTTTTTGACTGTTAGCCTTGAACTTCCATTCATGGCAGTATCCAAGAATTTCATGATGAAGTTTTGGCCTTGCATGGAGAACTGTTGGTGTCTACGTTGGGCATTCAACATTAATTTTCATCTAATTAAACATAACAGGCCAATTGGATATTTGTTCTCTGTTCCTATTTGTGTTCTATTGTAGTGATTGTGGTGTTTATGATTTAAGGATCTTTGAAACTTACAAACAAAATGAACAGGAAAGAGATTTTTTTTTTTTTTTTTTTGGGGAAATGAAAGTGGAGAGGTGTCAAAGTTATTCATTATGTTTCAGTTTTTCTTTTTAATATTAACCTAACACTTGTGATAGACTAATGTGTTTATGAACCTATGCGCTAGTACATGGTCTTATCACCACTCCTTGGACATGATATTTCTGTTACATGCTTTGTGCAGTTTTTGAACATTCTCCAGGCTCTGTTGTTTTGATCTCTATGTATTGGATGAGTCTAATGATTTGCATTACTATTTATGCAGTACTTTCTTTACCAAATTCTACGAGGACTTAAATATGTTCACTCTGCTAATGTGTTACACCGTGATTTAAAACCTAGCAATTTGCTTCTCAATGGAAATTGTGATCTTAAAATTGGAGATTTTGGGCTTGCAAGGACAACATCTGAGACAGACTTCATGACTGAATACGTTGTCACTCGCTGGTACCGTGCACCAGAATTGCTACTAAATTGCTCAGAATACACTGCAGCAATTGATATTTGGTCTGTAGGGTGCATACTTGGTGAAATTATGACAAGACAACCCCTCTTTCCTGGCAAAGATTATGTTCATCAATTGAGACTTATAACTGAGGTATGTTCGTTATATCATTTAAGATGATTTGTTGTGACAAGTTCTGTTGCAAGTTTGCAGGATATCATTTGTTTTTTTGTGATAAAAAGGATGAGGAACATCTTTTGTGGTTAAGATTGAATTTCTGCTTTCTTTTCATGTATATTGCGCTCTTAGCCTTCTAGTCCAGACCTTTTGTGCTTTGAACAGTTATGAGTAGTATAGATACCATAATTCCTTTGTGTAATCAATTTCTGCTTAAACATTTATTCTTTAGCTACTACATGAGTAAGTTCTCTTGTTACAGATTGACTGGTTTGCAAAAATCCAATTTTGAGTTTTGCAGGATAAACATCAGAAATGGAGAAATTTTTACAGTGGGAGTAGCACATTATACTGAAATGTATGCGTTTTCTATGGGGGAAATACCATCTTGTGTAGAAAATGTAATTGTTTAATTAAAAAAAAACAAGAGAATCATCATAGCTTAATAGCATTTTGAAAAAATAGATGATTGAAAATAAGAGGTATGCTTGATAGAATTAGAAATGATTGGATTGGAAGTAAGAGGTAATACTTGATAGAATTAGAAATGAGTGGATTGGTACCTTCATGAAAACCATACTGGTGAAATCCTTCTACTTATTTAATGTCTTCAAAATTTCTGCCTGCTCTTGTTCAATGGTTGTCCAATAGTTTGGATTTGGATTACTTCTGATTCTGAATTATACTTGTTTTTCACTTTGCAAAGCTCATCGGTTCACCAGATGATGCCAGTTTAGGGTTTCTTCGGAGTGACAATGCCCGAAGGTATGTTAGGCAGCTTCCCCAATACCCAAGACAACAGTTCTCAGCTAGATTTCCTAATACATCTGCTGGAGCTCTGGATTTGCTCGAAAAAATGCTTGTCTTTGATCCAAGCAAACGGATTACAGGTAAAGTATGATTAAACTATTTCCGGTGCTCTCTTTGTCCATTTATTCTAAATCAAACTTTTGAGTTGAAGTTGAACGGTAATATTATGCTGACTTCTTGTCTTGTTGTCATGCTTCAAAACATAAGTTGGGAAATTAGTGCCAAAAATTAAGATTCTCTCTGGAAGCCAAGTTTTTTGCCAAGTTTGTCTGCTACAAGTTTTTTAAAAACTTTAGCTACAGTAACCTCAAAAAACTTTTCAAAGTTTTTAAACTATACACTTCAAAATATTCAAAAAAAAAACACACTTCAAAAATTTTTTTAAAAACTTCTACAATAAGCTACAGTAAAGCTTTAGACAAACACCAAAAAAACTCACCTTCCAAACGGGGCCAGTGTTTGGCAAGGTTGTCTACATAGTTTTAAGTATTTCAGTTTTGAGTTTGGGTAAAAAATCACTTTTTTTTTAATGCTTTTGGGAGCACTGACACTTAACATTGGGCAAAGGAAAAAGGCAACAAGCAGCATTTTGATCATCAAGAAAATAGATGAATTTAGCTTTCTGAGCACATGACATTTTAATTCAAGCAGTGTATGGTGATTTAGTTGTAAGTTGAATGTCTGGACAACTTGAAGGTGGTCATCAATTTTTTTGGATGAACAGCCTAAATATTTTGTCAATCATGCGGTTTTCCCTGGTGGCCCTGATGAATGGCTCTTTTTGTTGTTTCTTGACAGTGGACGAGGCACTTTGCCACCCGTATTTGGGACCTCTTCATGATATCAATGAGGAGCCTGTTTGTCCTAGGCTTTTTGTTTTCGATTTTGAGCAGCCATCCTTCACTGAAGAGAACATCAAGGAGCTCATTTGGCGGGAATCCGTAAAATTTAATCCGGATCCTACTCATTGAGAATGGAACTAATGATGTATAAACAAGTTCTTTGACCGGACTTCCACTGAATACTTTGTGTTGTATCCAGAGTGAAACCCCTGATTAGGATCATGAAATAAAACAATGGAAATGTTGAGGTTGACAAAATTTCTACATGGTAGATCTCATTAGATTTTTCTTCTGTCATCTTCTTTGTATTTTAAATGTTCTAATATTGTACAAAGAAATTGAAGCAGCGTTCACATAGGCTCAACTTACATCTAGGAATGCCAATTTCTCTTTGGGTGATCAAAAGAGAAGGATCCCTTCTTGCTGCGAGCTTATCTTGTAATTTTCTGTTCAATTGCATAACTCTAATCAAATAATTTATGTTATCGAGTATCAAGGCAACTGAGTAGTTGTCCTAAGAACTTTGCATAGTTTGTGATTTTGCTGGTCTGAGGCTTGCTACGCTTTGACGTTGTAAAAGCACTGTACTATTTCCTCTGTTTTGTTGAGACATTTTGACATTTCCTGACAAGGAGTACGGTTCTGATTTGCCAGTCCTAGCAGCATAGCATTATTTCGGTTAACAATGATGAGGTTACTCGTGAAAGGTTAACTTCAGTCTTGACTGCAGTTCCTTTTGTAAATCATTGCTTTGAGAGAAGTCTATCACGGTAGATTGTGCTATAAATTTGACAAAAAAAGAAAAAGAAAAGAACAGTATTACAGAATTCTGGCTAGCATATATTTAAGGGCTTAACAGGTTCGGCGTCTATAATATTGGGGCGGACTTATCATACAGGAAGGAGCAACTGAATGTCACTGGCCTATGAGCATGAAAATCATTGAAATCTAGATAATGTAAAGAAACCAATGTAGCAGCTAAGCTACTGGATAGATGAGGTTTGCTAGTACCTTATTTGGTAAGAGCAGCTCCGTAACTCAACATTTTCAATTTCCAGATTCTCCTGGGGGAAATCACACATTCCAACTTTTTCTGGACCCTGATCAGGCAGTGACGCACAAGGCGTAGGCACCACTCCACTGGCAATGCCTTCGACATCAGCACAAGTCCATGGATATTTCTTCGCCTTCTGTGCCATCCCTATGGTCACGTTAGCAATGCATATTCCAGTGAATGGGTCCCCAGAAATTCCCTCGAGTCTTGCTGCCATTTTCACATCGTCAGCCACCACATCCCTGTAATTGATTCCTTGTATCGCAGGCAATGCATGAGGGTCATAGTGATTGTCAGCGTGCGATCCATAGTTCCCAGTCATCCAAAATACCCATTTCATGGTCTGCAATTTCATGCCTTTGACATATATGTCTTTGACGAAGCCACCTCTACCAACTGCTGTCTTGATTCTGACCCCTGATTCTGTGTTGATGGCCACAATATCTTGGGCTCTGACATCTTGAATTCCTCCAGACATTTCACTCCCTAGTGCTATCGCGGCACTGTAGGGTGAAATGCAGGTTAGTCTTCTGATGAGGAGTTGTTTTGTTGGCATCCCGTATGATATGCCATACTCGTCCCACCCACTTTTGACTGCTATACAGTCATCTCCAGACACAATGTAACTGTCCTCAATTCTTGTGTTTGTGCAAGAATCTGATCACGAATGGGAACATTCAGATTTACCTTAGTTTTGATTATTCTTCAAGAAACTTAAAAAAAAAAAAAATCAGGGGAATTTTCGTGCTCCAGGACAAAAACAAACCTGGGTTGATTCCATCTGTGTTAGGAGAAGTGATTGGAGCTGTGATAGTAATGCCTTGTATGATTATATTGCTGAAACATTAGAAGCAAAAAAATGATCAGAATAGTTACCAGCTACAAAGCCAAACATTAGTTGGCTACTGATTTGCTATTACAACACAAATTATTATTAATCAAACGAAATATATTCATGTGCAGGGTACAGGACAATTTGCTGCCGAACCAACAATTGAAGCTTTTTTCTCTTTTGGGAAGGGGAATAAAAGGGGTAAAAGTTACCTGCTGTAGACAGGATGGACATTCCAGGAAGGAGAGTTGACAAGGGTTAGATTTGATATCTGAACAGTATCAGAATGCATGATCTCAATTAGATAAGGTCGGGTGAATTTTAGCTTTTTCTTGTGGAACTGCTGCCACCAAAGAGCTCCTTGGCCATCAATTGTGCCATTATCACCTATGCAATAATAGCACAAGCAAAAAGTAAATCCATGATTCAGTCTTAGAATTATCTCTATTCTTTCCAATGGATTAGTAGAGTTATGGGTTAGTTTAGCAAACCTGTAATCACCACATCAGTGAGGTTTGTCCCAAACAGGAGACTAATGTACCTTCCTCCCGCGGCATCTCTTCCATGGCCATATGATGGCAAGGGGTCAACAACTGGCCAACTACCTATATCCTGATGATCAAGAAGTGTTACTAAATTTATGAAATCAGTAATTCAGCCAATGTTTGAGAATTAATTTCCAGAATCCATATGATTATTGAACAGTATAAAAGTGGAAAACATGCATGAGCGTTATCTGGTTATTATTTGCTATAAAATGAACAAGGATGTTTATCCCTGATCCTGGTGGCCAAATTGTTTAACAAGAACTGATTATATAAAAAAGAAAAAGAAGGACGCTGAATTAAAAATGTAAAGGGAAATGGAACCTGAGAAGCCAGAAGAACAGCATCCTTGTGGAGATAAAGAGTGAAATGGCTGGTGAGATTGAAGCTTCCCGTCAACCATTTGCCTGCAGGAACATACAATTGAGCCCCACCCTCTGATGCATATTGGCTCAACTGATTCACTGCCTCCTGAAAGGCCTTAGTGTTCAACGTCCTTCCATCTCCAACTCCACCGAATTCCTCTATGGATGCACTGTGTCCTCTGCAACTTATAGCCGAGTACTCGAAAACATCAGATGAGCCCTCCAAAATTCTTGATTTTCTGCACTCAACTCTGCCAATTACGCAAATCACTGCCGAAACCAGCACGAGAAACTTCACCACCTGTCAAGACACAGCCAAAGAAAAAGGCGATTATTACAATGAAAATGTCCCGTGCCACTTGGTTGGTTTCTGGACAAATCCCATCTTCTGTTTTTGTGCTCTGTATCCATTAAATGGTTGCATTTCCAGAATGAATACAGCCAGACAGAAGATGAAATGTGGTCAGTGGAGATTGGTCGTTCGCTTGATTGTATATGTATTACTCCATTAGAGGGACTATTGGAGAACGAGAGAGAAGAAGACATGGACATGGAAGCTTACTTGAAGAAGACTAGGGAAGCATTTCCGCAAGGAATCCATCTCTTTCTTTCTGGGAATGTTGTATGTAGTAACTAGTAGTACCACGTTATGATGGAGAGCATGTCACGGGTTCAGAGTATATATAGACAAAAAACGAGAGAGAAGCTGGCTGGCTCCTCTATACTCCCAAACATTCTTGCTAATCTACGGTTTGATTAGATATTGAGCTTAAGAATCTGTGGTGTTCACGAGATTTTCAGTTCACAAGAAAACTCTTCCGTTAATTATAGAATTGAGGTCACTTTTCCGGGACAAGCAAAGCACGTAGGTTTCTTTAAAGTAACCACAATCTGCCAAAGCCAAACAGGGAAAACAATTACTCACACTCTTTGACCTTTTCATCCTTTTAATCATGGTACCTAAGTTATTAGAATAGAAATTATCGATCTTTGAGCGTTAGGGGTGCAAAATTGATGACAAATAACGGTCCAACTCTAATTGCTCACCAAATTAGCATAATATGTCCAGGCACTGCGAATCTGGTGTATATTAGTAGTATAACAGAGTAAAAGGAAAACAAGTAGATTATTCATTGTCAATAGAGGTGGCAAAATGGGCGGGATGGGCGGGATTTGCTTGGGTTTGTGATGGAACCGGGTCATATGGGTTTGAGCCCAATCTTACCCATATGTATTTTGGGACTAAGTTGGGCGGGATCACTTTGGGATGGGTTTAGATTGATCTCGCCCAATACCCAAATCTATTTTCTACATATTTTTTCCCTTTAATTCATTTTTATTTTTTATATAATTTTAATATTTTTGATTTATTAAATTTTTTTTAATTTTATTAAATAAACATGCAAATGCTTTATACTCAGGATTCCCATTAAAAATTGGATTAACAAATAAAGGAAAAAATAGATATACAGTCATATTCCAACATATATCAAGATGGCCAAGGTACTTAAGGTATTGAATATTTATTCTCATCATTGTCCAAAGATGACAGGTCTAAATTGACTGAAATGTTGAAAATTCTTGTGGATAATGACTAGGAAAACTACTAGATTATATTCTCTAGTATGACTATAAAAATTGTTAAAGATAATTTTTGAATCTAAGACTCCGTTTGGATTGGCTATTTTTTCAAAAAATAAGTTTTTCAAAGACAATGTTACAGTAATATACAATAACTCAAAAAACATCCCATCCATATTAGTATATCAAATATTTCAAAAAAATTTTATAGTAAAAATTTTTCATATACACTGCTATAATAAAATATTTCAAAAATACCCCCCAAAAATAGTTAAACCAAACAGAGCCCTTGTTATTTGAGCCCAATGGGTACCCAAGTATTTCCCAAGTATTCCCATCAATTAATGGGTACAATTGGGATTTATCCCATTTTAAACCCAATATCAAAATCCAATACCCATCCCGCCCAAAGTCCCCATGGGCATGGGTAACCCATTGGGACTTGGGACAAATTGCCACCTCTAATTGTCAAGGGTGGACGGTTTTTAAGAGAGAGTGTAAGTAAGAGGTTTCGATTCGAACCTTCTCATTTATACTAAAAAAAAGGGTAAATTATTTATTGAAAAAAAAAAGGCAGAGTAAATTATTCGTTGCAATTTTATGCAATATAAAAGTGTGAAAGAATTTTTGAGAAAACGAATACTTGTGGTCATCTCAGGGCACCGAGACAGCAATCAATTAAGACCGTACATTTATCTAAAATCTTGAATACTAAATGCTACAAAATTAGATGCTCGTAATCAATAATTGAGTTATTAAAGCTATAAAGCATGTAAATGAATTTTTCTAACGAGTGTCCTTAGAGTACTTATTAATACACATAGTATTCACTTAATTTACTATATATATTATTTATTTTTTAAATTAATTTTATATTTTTCAAAAATATAACATCTATAATACATTTTAACGAGTACACTACGGCACCCGGTTAAACAAACCGCATATAAATTTACTATTGGTAATTCTTGAGCCTAGAACAATTGGAAAAGCATCAATTAGCATAGTCTAGCAAGCATAGAGCAACAAACTATAGGCCCGTGAGCTGAAGTGGGTGGGTCATGTCTCTTCTTTTTGGCTTTTAGGCCGGTTCGGTTGGAAAGTAGTTACGGAATCAGTAGTGGCTCCCATTCTGAGGAGCCTTTTAAAAAAAAAAAAAAAAAAACTAAATTCGCTAAATATTAGTGTCTCGTGATGATCACCCTGTGCCCACTCTCACTCACCTCACCGCACCATTGCCGACCCACTTCACGGGCCATCGATAAACCCATGGCCCACCTCCGAATTCTCCCTCCCACCACAATCCATGATCCATGATCCACATTGGTGTTTTCCATGATGTTGCCTTTTTCTGCCACTCAAATGGAGGGACAATGGCAGGCTTCGTTTCATTTTTGACTTTCCTGTCAGATAATACAAGTCTAATTTTTAGCCCGTGCACCATTCAGAAAAATCACAAATGTATATATTTTTTTTAATGCTATATCAATAAACATGCCATTTTTTTAGCATCCTTTTTTTTAATTAATTTTTGTTCTCAAATGTTGCACATAATTACTAAAGAATGTGTGCTTATAGTCATAGGATGGAGCAGTCTGTACAAGTAAATGCAATCATCCAACGCTTACAATTGGCTGCAATGCATGTTTTTGTTTGGGAGGGGGGGGGGGCTATGATTTATTGTCCATGCATGTTGGTTCGATTGGTAACAATTGGTAATTTATCACAAAAGATTATGTGTTCGAATTCTGCTGTCAATATGAAAATGGTGTTGGTGAACAATCTATAAGAATCCCCGATCTTATGATTTCAAGAACGAATCCGAATCCAACAAAATTTTTTCTTAAAAAAGAAGAAGAAGAAGAAGGAGAAGAATACATGATTTGTCGGCAGTCTTTTCAGAGAGCTGAAAAGGGCTGTTGGTGGTCGATATCAGCGATCAAATAATGCATGTTTCTTTAATGGCCTTCTACATGTCGTGCATGGAAAAGGTGACCTGTAGATTAATTTTGAAGCAACTCCAACTTATTTTATAAAGCAACTCCAACTATGTATGAAAAACATTTGAATTCACCTGCATCTAGGTGAAGGAAAGTGAATGGTGACTTCCAAGTTCCAATGTGAGCACATCGTTTTGTTCGGAGAGAAGTGAAGATTGGATTTGGGTATTAGACGACATATTGAGGTAAATAGAAAGGGGAAGTGTAGCGTAGCTAATAATTTTCAAGACACGGATACCTACCACGATTCATTGTTGGCGAAAGAATTTTAGTGATGATATTTGTTCCGTTTTTCCAATTCTCTTGGAAAGCAAATGAGCACGAAAGAGTAAGGAAGATGAGTATAATCAAAGTACTTAAATGAAAATGAGTTAAACCAAACTCAATACTATTTTACACGTAAATTCTTGTGGATTAAACATGTCACGTCACATAAGAGAGAGCATTTCACAAGAAAAACAAACCCAAGCTTTCATATTTCCAATGATTTTGACACTCTAAACAAAATTTAGGCACTCCTCCGCCGTAAACAACCTTGTCGAAATGACATATAAAACTCACAGCCCTAATTCTTTAACAAATATATATATATATGTCAAAATTATCTCAAGGTATAGTCGTCAATCACTAGTTAGCATTGACTATACTATAAACTCTAATATGGTTTAAAGTCATCAAACTCCACCTCAAGAATAATGGGAGACTAATATATAGACAAGCTCAAAAGTTAGGGATGGTCAATGAAAATGGGCTTCTGCAGGAAGAGCAATGGGGCGAAGTGGGAGATGAAGAGAATTTTCTTTCACGCCTCAAATGGGGTGGGAAATGGGGCTTAGACACTCGGCCCTGTTCCCCCGGCTACAGATAATACCTATATTTATTATACATATCATATATGCATATTTATAATATAATAAATAATATGAAAACTGTGCATTCTTACC
The DNA here is from genome assembly GCF_003713205.1 of Coffea eugenioides. Taxonomy (NCBI): domain Eukaryota; kingdom Viridiplantae; phylum Streptophyta; class Magnoliopsida; order Gentianales; family Rubiaceae; genus Coffea; species Coffea eugenioides. The sequence continues at coordinate 78,661,894 of NC_040036.1, forward strand.
AATTTGTCAAGGTAAAATGATATATTTTGTTACATTAGTTTTTTTTTTTTGGTTCTTTTCAAGTATCTCATGTTATTTGTAAAATATAACGATTATTAACATGGAATAATCCAAAATAACACTTACCAGAGTCGTTATTTTGTTATATATGTTGGAAAAATAAATTCAAACAAAAATTAGAGTGGCCACCCATGGGAGAAGCGAGGCAAGGATGCAGGTGCATGCGCCAAGGGATGAGAGAGACTTTGCCGTCCTAAACCCGCCTCGTTACCATCTCTATTCTACTAAAAGTGATAAATATCTAGAGATCAAAGCATACTCTACAAATACTCTCTCCGTCCCACTTTGATAGTCCTGTTTTCCTTTTTCATCTGTCCCAAATTGTAGTCCACTTTCCAATTGAAGAATGTAGTTATATTTTAATTTTCCTAAAATACCATTATTCAATGTAAGTTGTTGTTACTATAAACCTACCCCATATAATGAGAGTTGATTTTTTTTTTACCATCAATTCAAATTCCCATAAAGTTGTACTCTAATTAATGTGAGGGTATTTTAGGAAAATAGTTACCTAAATTGATTGTTTCAAAAAAGTTAACTACTTTTTCTTAAACTGTGTGAAAAAACAAAAATCAGGACTATCAAAGTGGGACGGAGGGAGTAATAAAGATCATAATTATTTGTAAAATTACTTTCAAAATATTTGGCTTTAAGCTCTGAAAAATTAATTTTTTGAAAAAAGTTTATGAAAAATAAACATGTATAGGGAGGCGAGTTTCTAATTTGATAAAATCTACAATTGTTGGTCGTTATGAGCATAACTTAAAATTTTAAATAAAAATAAATTTATAAAATTTTTTTGGATATGATTGGACTCCGTTACCTTTGCTCAATTATAAACTAAAAGTCCCCCCGTGCTTCTCTTCCCACACCCTTCACATTTCCTATTTTTAACTGTTCAATTATACGATTCAAACTCTAACAGCGAAAGTTGGAAGACTGACAGTAATACAAAATCCCCGTGCTTCTCTTGGGTCCTGCGAGGAGCAAAAGATGCGGAATGAATTGGGGTCCTGCCTTCAAGGGACCTCATAGTTAAAGAAAATAAAGTAGCAAGTTGCGGGTTGTCAGAATAACAAATAGTTTGGTCTGCAAAATTCATCACTTTTGATTTGTCGATATCCATTTCAGTTCTGAGGACGACTCCTTTAAAATTTCCTCTTTTTGTCAAACGAACAATTCAGGGTAATAGTAACTCCATAGTTTGAAAGAGAGCAGAGAATTCACTTGCAAATTTGCATCGAATAGAAATAATGGCCAGTGACGAAAATATTCATGTAGTATTGCTACCATGGTTAGCATTTGGCCACATCATGCCTTCCTTCCAGCTTAGCATTGCCTTGGCCAGAGCAGGAGTTCATGCTTCACTCGTCTCTACGACCAAAAATATCCAGAGACTTCCTAAACTTCCTCCTGATCTCGAAGGCTCAATCGATTTGGTGGGTCTTCCACTACCGGCAATTGACAGGAACCTCTTGCCGGAAGGTGCTGAAGCTACAATCGATATTCCGTTCCATAAAATTCAGTACTTAAAGATAGCATATGATCTCCTCAAGAATCCTTTCAAGCAGTTCATTGCTGATCAAGCAAAATCACCTGACTGGATTGTTGCAGATCTGCTCACCCATTGGGCGGGTGAAGTGGGCCAGGAACTCAACATCCCTATTATTTGCTTCTACCCCTTCTCTGCTGCTACTGCAGTCTTCTTCGGGCCGCCTGAATACTTGGCCGGTGAGGGTCAAAAACGGGTTAGGTCAACTCCTGAAAGTCTGATGAGAAAACCGGAATGGGTAGATTTTCCATCGATGGTTGCTTACAGAAAGCGCGAAGCTATCGGTGTACATGCTGGATTTTACCACGAGAATGCTTCAGGGATCGCGACTGGACAAAGGATTGCCAAAGTAATCCAAGCCTGTAAGGCTGTAGCTATACGTTCTTGCCCAGAATTCGAAAGAGACTACTTCAACCTGCAGGAGAAGATCACTGGAAAGCCTGCGATCCCTCTGGGATTTCTTCCCCCTGAGACGTCGAACAACTTGAGGGACGAATCCTGGAACAACATCTTTCAATGGCTTGATGAGCAAAAGCCGATTAAGTCAGTAGTATTTGTGGGATTTGGGAGTGAATGCAAGCTGAGGAAAGATCAAATCCATGAGATAGCCTACGGGCTAGAGGTCTCGGGGCTACCATTCATATGGGTGTTGCAGAAACCGAGCTGGGGTGACAGCGATAATGAAGACGATATCCTGCCTTCAGGTTTCGGCTCCAGGGTTCGGGGGAAAGGAATAATCCAAATAGGATGGGCGCCGCAGAGGGAGATTTTGGCGCACCCTGCAGTTGGGGGTTGTTTGTTTCATGCAGGGTGGGGGTCTGTCACTGAAACTCTGCAGTATGGGCACAGCCTCGTTGTGCTGCCTTTCATAGTTGATCAAGGCCTGAATTCAAGGTATCTGGTGGAGAAAGGGCTGGCTATTGAGGTGGAGAGAAGTGAGGATGGATCTTTCAGCAAAGATGACATAGCTCAATCATTAAGACGAGCAATGGTGCCAAATGTTGAGGATGAAGGGGAAGCCCTGAGACTCCTCAGGGCTCGTGCTGCTGAAGCTGCTGCTTTATTTGGAGATCGAGAGCTTAATGGCTACTACATTGAACGTTTTGTGGAGTACTTGAAGACTGAAAATGGGGTTCAAACTTAGATGCCGCAAGGGACTACAAGATGAGAATCACGTTATAATTTACTACTCATCTTTGGGACTATAGCATGGGACAGGAACTTGTAGCTCCAAAATGTCATTTTATCAGACACCGTATTTGTAGTGAGTGCAAATTTAAAGCTTTGTAATCCTCGTTTTATATCAAAGAACAACAAGTACCATGGTGCAAACTTCTGCAAGATTGAAAGAAAATTTCATATAAACTTTCTAACTACAAGAGTAAGAGATTTGATTTCCTTAGGTAAGGAAGGCATTTATTAGTAAATCATGCCAGGATAGGTAGCTCATATTCCATTCAAGAAAACAAAAAAGAGTTTCTAATTATCTACTACAAGCGCAAATAAGTATTTTTTTGTTCAAAAAAGGAAAAAATAACAAAAATAAATTTACCTGAATATCCCTAGAAAAAATAAAACGCATATTTTGTAAAGTTTGTTGGTTCAACTATTTGAATGACAATAGGTAGAATAAAACTCGATATTAATATACAAGTTAGAGTTTGGTAATAGGAATTTTCAAGGATACGCGACAAAAAGTTTGGTAACAAAAATTTTTGAGAGTTTTTGGTAACTCCAAGCTATTATACTTTTTATCTTCAGTGAGAATTATCCCAATTACACTTTATTATACTCCATTTGCGGATGCCGGCCCACCTGAGGGCCCCTTGTCTTGCCGGTCAAGCAAAACCCTCCCCTAAAAAAAATCCTTCTCCTCTCCCACTGCCCAATTCATATTATGTGAAATGTTCCATCTGGAAAAATCCCAAATTGATGCTGTTCCTAAACTACTATAGCTACTACTGAATTCAGCTCTAGCTGGTAAGTTCTCCTTCTGCTGCTTATGAAATAATTTCCCAACTTCCTTAAAATGCTGCGTATTTCTACTTCTCCGTTCCCCTTATAATGCTTCGTGTTTGATCGCTTCTTTCTTACGGCAGAATACGATTATAAAATATGAGTACTTCATTAATTCCCATCTCTTTACTGCGCAATTCACAAGCGTTGAAAATGAAATTCTTTTGTCTTTTTTTTTTTTTTTTTGGTTTTACTTGTTATTGTTTCTTGCAGGATGACCGGATGGATATGTTGGATTTCTAATGTAGGGGATTTTGATCTCTGACTAATTGGGCTTTTACATATAAGTTTTCTTAATATTGAAGTGCTACATTGCGATGGCTGCTGTTAGATTTTCACGTTTAAGATCACTTTGTTATTCTGCAAAATTCGTGGACTCATTTGACGTCAGACGCACATCTGCTTTTGGAACCCGAAATTATTACAGTAGATATTGCAGAGAATCGGGGTTTAAGTTGAATCCTATTTGCAGTGGATTGGGAATCACGGGTTTGGACTCTGCTGTTGGTAATGGTTATAGTAGGGGAAAGTATACTAGTCCCTCTGGGTCCAGCTTCTCGAATTTGGCTATAAGAAGTAGTGCCCCTTTTGGTGGAGTTGGTCCTATGTTGAATTGTCGGTCATATTCGTCTAGTGCCAATAGCCAAGATGGTAGCTCGCAAGTTCCAGCTGCTGCTTCAGGTGATGGTGGTTCTAGTGCAAGTGATTGGACGGAGAAAGTTAAAGAGATATGGAACTCTACCGTAGATGCTGTGACATATACAGGAGAAAAGGCTAGAGAGGCGTCAAGTGAAGTCACTCCTCATGTTCAGCAATTGCTAGATACACATCCGTATCTGAGGGATGTGGTTGTTCCTGCTGGTGGAACTTTGATGGGGACGTTATTAGCTTGGATGGTTTTGCCAAGTGTTTTGAGGAGATTTCATAAGTACTCAACACAAGGTCCAGCGGCTTTGTTATCTGGAAGCTCATTGTGGGGGCCTGTTCCTTATGAGAACAGTATTTGGGGTGCTTTGGAGAAACCAGTTCGATATCTTGTAACCTTCATGGCAGTTTCTCAGATGTAAGATATCCAAGTAGTTGTATCTCTTTCATACCTCTGTTTTTTGTAATTGAGGTCCTAACAATTTTTTTACTGTAATTTTTTTCTTTTTGTTTAATTTGTGCATGCAGTGCTGTCATGGTGGCACCAACAACTATCGCAGCACAATACATTGCTCCAGCTTGGAGAGGTGCAATTATTCTTTCATTTATCTGGTTCCTGAATCGATGGAAGACTAATGTCATTACTCGAGCTTTGGCTACTAAGAGTGGAGTTGACAGAGACAATTTGCTAACCTTGGATAAAATCTCTTCTGTTGGATTATTTGTCCTTGGATTGATGGGTTTATCTGAGGCATGTGGAGTGGCTGTACAGTCTATTCTAACTGTAGGAGGCATAGGAGGTGAGTTTTGCACAGCTAATGTTTTTGCTGTTTTTTCTGTAGTGAACAGATTTTTGTCAGTGTAGACACTTCAGTGTCAATTTCTGGAAATGCAGATTTCTAAGTGTTGATAAGGACTTACATTTACTTGCATTCTACGGTCATTCCAGCCAAATAGTTTGATCTTGTCCATGTTTATTTGGAATTACTTCTGATATCTCTATTCAGGAATTTGTTTGAGAATTTACTGAACAATAAAGGTTTATGTAGGTAGATTTGTTTTTTTGGGGAGCTCACTTTCCGGTTTTATTCAAGTCATGTTATCTTCAATGAAGTATTCTATGTATCCTTTTTATGTTGGTTAGATTTCTGATATTCCTTTGTAGCTTTTGGCTTTTAAGGGATGTTGAAGCTGCCAAGTGTTTGTTAGTGTTCCTATATCATTTGTTGGCTACTTCTTGAAAATAGAAAGTTCTCTTACATAAGAGCGCCTTTTCACCTGACCTATCCAAGAATATACCATAGACAATGTAGACATTTGACTTTGGTGTCCATTTTTCCATTCCATATGTGCCTTGGTTTTTAACTTTCTAGTTCTAATTAGGATTACTTCATGATAAAACTTCTTATTTTCAGTTATCCAGCTACAACAGCTCTGAATGCGTTGTTCTTGGATTAAGCCTCCTGCTTCTGTCATTGGACAGACCTGTCCCCGTATTGGTATTTTATTGAAAACCATCTTATTGGATATTTGAGCAACTGTAATTTCTGTTGCACCTCTTAGCATCATACATCCGGCCTTCTAGAAGATATTTCAAGGTCAAGAACTTGGTATCAGGGGGAGGTCTGATAGGGATTATTATACAACTGCTTATGAATGTAGTGGAAGCTACAGGTTGTAGTCACTAAGAAAGAACTTGGTATCAGGGGAAGGTCTGATAGGGATTATTATACAACTGTTTACGAATGTAGTAGAAGCTACAGGTTGTAGTCACTATGTTATGCCATGGTTGGATTAAATGGTCATTATTTTTTTATCAAAGTAAAAGCAGAATGAAAGGCAAAGAGCTTGCATTGGTTATTGCAAAAAAAGGGCACTAAGACTTGTGAATATTTTTATTCAGCTGTCCTGATTTTGAAAATTCTTATTAGAGGTTAATTGTTTTTTTTTTCCCAATTGGAGGGGAAGAAATGCTTGCATTCTGTATTTTTAAACAAGAGTTATGGTTAAGTTTAAAAAGCATTGAGAATTGATATCATCATGCTTTGACTTGCCATGCAGGAGTGGCTACTGCTTTTGCTGCTAGAGACATCCTTGGGAATGTACTCAGTGGGCTATCTGTACAGATCTCGCGACCCTTTTCAATAGGAGATACGATAAAAGTATGTCCAATCTATTGTTTATTCGTACTCATGTTCTGATTCTTTCTCCTTGTATGTGTATGATGTGTTTTGATTTGTCTGTTTAGTTGCTTTTAACCTATGTACTAATCTATCCATTTAGCCAACTATTGTTTCATCTAGCCATCTGTTGATAATTCTTTGTCTCTCTCCAACAAGTTAAGACACCCAGCTTAAATTTGATTGGTTTCATTTTCACTTCTAGATATTGTCTGTTGGAGAATGGTATCCTATGCTTGGATAGAAATGAATAAAGATCCTCTTGCAGTTGTTGGACAGGCTCACGTCTTTACTGTTTCAGCACTATTAACAATTTTAACTAGTTTGTTTCTTTTAATAAAGTACGGGATGGAGTATTTGTTATGTGCTTATGGTATGTGGTTAACTGACTCTCAAAGATGTCAGAAAATTTCTTTTCCTTTGTTTTTTTTTTTTAGTTTTAAGATCTGGGGTCACAATATTATGTTTGAGAAAATATGATATAGGTTTGCTTTCTACTATGTGCAACGTTCCTGACTAAAGAAGAGAAGTGGAAACATCAGTCCCAGCAGAGTGTTTAGGCATTTTCAAGTCATGGGATGGCGTGTCTAGCCTTAACCTTTGGTGTAAAAGTGGTAATCCCTTCTGGAAAATCATGTAGAATTAATCTTAACCCAGTTTGAGATCAATGTGCACGGACATAATTTAGTTCTTTTGCTACAAATCATAGGAATGTTTGCTCAAGGTCATGTAATTTTTATGCCATTGTTACTGCATAAACAATAGGCATAAACAATAGTTGACATAGTTGACAACCCTTGATTGTGTTTAAAATCTCAGTCAATAACAAACACCACATTAAGAATTTCTTTGGGCTTTTCTTTTGCTCAAAATCCAAGTAGTTCTTTACCTCCTTATTTGTTCCCCCTTCTTTGCCCTGGTGATCCTGCTGTCGCCGAGTGGTTTTCCATTCCTCTGCACAACTTGAAAATTATATTTTGATTGACTGGTTTTGTCAACGTTGTGATAGAAGTTGGCTTTTGATTGTATTTTAGAAGCTTGTGCATAATTTTCCTTCTGCTACCACTGTTGCAGGCAGGTTCCGTGGAAGGTCAGGTGATAGATATGGGTCTAACAACTACATCATTGCTGACTTCAGAAAAATTTCCTGTGATAGTCCCAAATTCTCTTTTTTCCAGTCAGGTGGGTCTTATTTGTTTTAGAATTTTCAAAACCTGGATTTTGGTCTTTTTCTTTTCTGGGTTTTCATCGTTGCTCTGCAACTATATGCTTGTGAGTTTTTGAGGCTTTTTTTCACTTGGAAGTGTTGGCTGCAGAATTCTTTGTGGACACAATTACGCATAATTTTGCTGCTACTGCTAGGATGCTGTAGATTTTGTTGAAGAGTTTCTGGCAGTCATGTTTTGAATTCTTGATTCTCAAAATTATTAACTTGCATTTTTTCAAGTCTCATCACCTAATCGGGCTCCTGTAACTGTCTCATGGGAAATTGCCTAGCTGCCTAAAAGGTTGCACTGCATTCTCTTTGTAACTGGCTGTATTTTCTTTACTACTATTCTAAATCAGGATTACCTCTGAAACTAGAGAGTCTTCAACTCAGTTTCTGGAGTGGTTTCTCATTGCCTGTGTGTGATGAAATGCTTAGCTGGCCAATGATCCCTCCTTCGTTCAAGCCTCAATTAATATTTTTTTTTAGGTTAGCTTCAATTAATTTTACCTTGGCATTGCATGAGAAATGACTTTCTTTATTGTGTTTCATTTAGTCTTGTTCAAGTTAACTTCATGCGAATTTTCTTCACTAATGGTTGCTTTAAGTAGGTGATTGTAAATAAATCGCGTGCTCAATGGCAAGCTGTCACAACAAAAATCCCTGTCCAAATTGGTGACTTTGATGTGATTCCAAAGATTTCGGAAGATATAAAGATTATGCTCAGATCCAATTCGAATGTGTTCTTGGAAAAGGAAGCACCATATTGTTTCTTGTCTAGGGTGGAAAGATCATTTGCAGAACTTACTATTGGGTGCAATCTAAAAGCGATGGTATGTTCGCTTTCAAATTGTCTTATCTTGGAGCTTTACGTCTCAGTTCATGTAGCTTTGTTAATCTGATTCATGCGATGCTTTTATTCACTGTTGATTTGATAAAAACCGTTATTGCTATTCCAAATGTAGGGTAAAGAACACTTCTTCGCCACCCAGCAGGATGTTCTTCTTCAGTCAGTTAAGATAATCAAGCAACATGGCGCTTCACTTGGTAATTACGCGGAAGATACTAGCTACTAGCAAATTAGCTTTAAAAAGAAACCTTACCACTGATTTTAGGCCATTACAGTTTTAGTTTGCTGCATGTTCGACTCGTTGTATAGAGGTTTGTTTACACTGGATTCCGAAGTGCAGGGTCCGAGAAAAAGCTGTGCTTCTAGGAACAACGGTGCTATGGTGTGCTATAGTGCCATTTCTGCTTGAGAAGAAAATTTACATTATCAACATGTTTACAAACTATTGCAGATGCTCTTTCCCAGCATGCAATTTTTGTACTGAAGTTTGTAAATCGTTGATTGGTGCTTAATTTTTTTTTTTTTAAAGAAATTGTTCTGGAGCATAGTCAATATCAACCAATTGATGCAGTTGGGATCCTCTATGCCACTACTCGGTGCCACATTCAGTGTCAATCCCACTTATCATGGCATTGGCAACTCAGTGTCAACTCCTATATTTAAACCCCTCTCGTGCATTATTAATATGGGAGCACATGGATCCTCAGTGCCACTTATCAGTGACAACTCAGTATCTACTTTTATATTTATACCAAGTGTTTTATTATTTAAATTGTTATGTACTATTTATATAAATTTTCTTTATCTTCGTGTGATAAGTGGGACTGGTATTGAATTTGGTATCAAGTAGTGACACAAGAGGATATCAACTGACTATGAGAGAGGGGGAATCCACCTAAACTTGTAGGGAGTTGAAGAGTGAATCTTTAAACTAAACAAGTGCATTACTATTTTTTAGAAATGAAGTACAAAGATTACCCATAATGCACTAAGGGGTTTAAACCCTTGATTTACTGCACAGAAGAGCTCTTAGCCACTCGACTAGAGCCCAATGGTTCAAAATTAAGGATACGACTAATTGATTCTAAGGTCGATACATAATCCAGCATGTTCTTATCTTCTCCAGCAGTTGTAAACTGGCATCTACTTTTGAATCCCACTCCACAAATCGTTCAATGTAGTAGTCATTAAGCTTTTGATCTCCAAACAAAGCAGCAGCTTCAGCAACACGAGATCTGAGGGCAGCTGCTTCCCCTCCACCTCCACCATCATTTGGTACCATAGCTCGTGTCAACGACTCAGCTACATCATCTTTGCTAAAAGATCCATCCTCACCTCTCTCCACTTCGACGACCAGGTCCTGCTCAACCACCAACCTTGCATTCAGGCCTTGATCAAGGATCAATGGCAACACCACAAGACAGTGCCCATATTGCAAGCTCTCAATCACGGAACCCCACTCGGCGTGAAACAAACTACCTCCAATTGAAGGGTGCGCTAAAATCTCCCTCTGAGGTGCCCACCCAACGTGCACAACCCCTTTTCTAGAAAGCCTGGAGCTGTAACCCGAAGCAGAACATCAGTTTCATTCCCCGCCCAGCTCGATTTTTGCAGTGCCCAGATGAAAGATAGCCCCGAGAGTTCCAGCCCATATGCTATCTCATGGATTTGATCATTGCTCAGCTTGCACTCGCTCCCAAATCCAACAAAAACCACTGATTTGTGACTTTGCTCGTTAAGCCATTGGAAGACTTTGTTCCAACACTCGTCGGTGAAGACATGAATTGACTGCGTCTTCAGAGCAAGCGCCGTGATCATAGGTATGCATCAGTGCCCCACTGAGACAGAGCAACTACATGGGAGGGTACGAAATGTACAGAAATAAGACTCCCAGACTCCAAATATCGGTTTATTATGGGGTGGTGGAGCCTTTGGCCAGCGACTTTGGTTCAAGCCAATTCCCTGCAACCCCCCCCCCCCCCCGGATGTCTTTCTCAATTTATGTATTGTATGCCCTAGTTGGTGTAGGTTAAGTCAGGCAAGCAAAGCATATTCCAGAGTGGAAATGGGGTCATGGGATTTTTCTTTCCTTTTTTCTTCTTTCAATCTCACTTTCAATGTTTTGGCTGGACAATTGGGCAATGTGCACTGCCTTTGGAGCATGACAAGGACACCTACAGTTTACATGGTGTACAAGTGAGTTGTCTGTGGCTGTATGGGGCTACTTTCTTTCCTTCAATTGGTCCACATTCTTTACTAGTAACTGATTCTTTTTTCTTTCTTCAGAACAGTAAGGTATTAGTCATTTCGTACTAGGATGAGAAAATAAGACACCACCTAATTAGTGGGCTGTAGTCGGTTCAATTGGATGCTGCTACTATGGTTGCATTTCTTTTTTGGTTCAAGGGCCAATTGCAAACCTTACAAGGAGAAACAGGTAAAGGAGATGAGATTGAGAGTCGAACCAAATCTCAAGGTCATCCTTTTTCTTCTGTTTTTTTTGTGTGGTTGCATTTCATCTCTCTGTCACGGTTCTGTTACTTAAAACAATAGGTAGCTCTCTACATTGAGCAGGGTGAGAAATTTCCTAATCCTTTCTCATGCCGTTCTTAATTGGTCTATGGATAAACAGCACATTTACCTGCTAAGAAAATGGATGATCTTTTGGGATTTGATGGCTTGCGCTTCTATTTGTTAATGGATTTGAACAGCACAAAGTTTCTGTAGTGATGCTTGTACATTCAGCAGCAGATAGATGTATTATATGTACAGGTGATTTTTTAAAACCTGTGAGGAGGTGATTTTTGGGGGGCGGTTGAACCAGTCGAAATCAGCCTCTTCTGAGGTGAAGTGAGGTGTATCCTCGTGTCCGAAGTGAATGGCGGGGCTTCTCCCCTGGGATCACTCCGACGATCAAGTTAGTATGAGAACGAGAGAAAAACAGTAGTATTGTCAAATGAACAGTCACCTTACTTGTTGGGAATGTGTGGGGTATTTATAGAGTGGGAGTGGAGGTCAGGACGGAGGGTTCATGCTGGTGGGACCCATGTCCTGACATTACGGCTCTGTTCCCTGCCAGGGGCCTGGTTCTGACACTGTAGCCGCCTGGGCTGGGTGACGGGGGTCCTGCGCAGTGGTCATTAAGATCACCTAGTGCTTTTCAGATAAAGCACTGGTCCTGGGTGTTGTCAGGGGTGTCTACGTCATCAGCGCCTAACCGAGGTGACAGCCTGGGATGTAGAGGTCATCGGAGTAGGAGACCATGGACCGAGCCGAGCTCAGAGTCCGGATCGGGGAACGGCTGTGTTCGTGTAGGAGACGAAATGAGGTCACCTCGGCAACAAGGTGCTGCCGAGGTGAGCACCCTCAACCTGCAACCAGTAAAGAGAAGAAAAGTTAAGTGTATCATCCAATAATTAGAGAAGTATAGCTTTTAAGTTTTAACAGCGGGAGCAAAAGTATTAAATAGCTCTGGGAATGCAAGTACAATAATTGAGCTGCTTGAGCGGAAGTGGGGGCAAGTTGCGGATTCATGTGATGCGTTAATTGAAAGAAGTATTTTACATAGAATCCAGCAAGAAACAGCTCCAACTCAGCCTAAAAGGCAACTGATATTGACATTAGAATTCTCAAAATACTAGTACTAAATTTGCTCCTAACCACCAGCCCAAAGGTTGCTAGCCACCATCAAGCCTTTAAGGCTTGGTGAGGTGGGAGGCAAGGATTCAAACTTTGCCTCCCACCAATTACCACATTAAAATGTGGATTTGCTTCAAAAAATTTAGACGGGTGCGTGGTGCATTTGTTTGGTTCGATGATAGTTTAATCCTCTCCAGGTGCGTGGTGCACCAATACTTATCGGTATCGGTCGAGTCGTAACTGGAACGGAGGGGACCAGTATTATCATATCCGCGACAACTCGTTCTGATTTGGCCGATATTTATCGATTCGAATCCATGATGCATGATATCGGCCGATAAATTCGAGTCAATTCGAAGTCAACTCGGATATTTTTTTAAATTGTGTCTTTTTTGGTATCTTCTAATTTTAGTAATTTTTTCAAAATTTTTGGAAACTTTCACGTGTTATAATGTGCGTATCATCCGATATATTGCGACGGATGTGGAACAACCGATACCGCGACCGCGACCTGCATGGTTCGCCGTATCGGGCGAATCGTAACTGGAACGGAGGGGACCGATACGATACCGATCCCCGAATCGCGAAATTATCATATCCGCGGCAACTCGCTCTGACTCAGCCGATATTGACCGATTCAAATCCGTGATGCATGATATTGACTGATATATCCGAGTCAACTCGGATATTTTTTTTAAATTGTATCTTTTTTAGTATTTTCTAATTTTAGTAATTTTTTCAAAATTTTTGGAAACTGTCATGTGTTATAATGTGCGTATCACCCAATATTCAACCGATATGTCGCGACGGATGTGGAACAACCGATACCTCGACCGCGACCCGCGATGGCGAACCATGCATCCACCCAGGGGGAGATCAAATCTGAGATGATCCAGTCAGGTCATTGATGTGCAACGAATTGCCTGAATGGGTTTTTGAGGAGATCATATGCTAGTTTTAGAGACTGAATTTTCTCAAAATATACGTCTTCTGTGGCTTCGGCATCTTCAGGCAACAAACTCCTGTCAACAGCTGGCAGGGGAAATGCCACCAAGTCTATGAGGCCTGTAACATCAGGAGGAAGTTTGCGGAGCCTTTGAATGTTTTTTGGGGTCGAAATGAGTGAAGAATGAACTCCAGCTTTGGCTAAGGCTATAGAAAGCTTGAAAAAAGGCATAAGATGCCCAAATGCTGACCAAGGCAGCAACACTACATGAATATGATCTCTGCTCATTGTCTGTGGGGGGAACTTTTTTCTATCTTCTCCGCAATTCTTGGAGTTGCCAGGTATGTGCAGATGCTGTGTTACTCCGACTCGGCTATCAAGTCCCGTTGATACAGTTATTCTAGTGCAAAATGCAAAATGAAAAGTTAGACATGAATATGGCACGGCAAAAGGTGCATTGCGTTCAGATTTTTGTTCTTTTTAACTTCTTGAAATAGACTTTAACTTGAAGCCAATCAAAACAAATCGATGTTTTAATTTGTTGGTGCTCAATTTTGAATTTCTACCTCCAACTTGAATTTGAGCTCGAATCCTTTCAACACCTTAAAATTTGTGTTTGATTTTGATTTGATCGGTTTGAGCTCTTATATATATATATATATAAGTATATTGTTAATAATGCATATGTGATCTTCATAAATGATTAACAAAAAAATTAGTCAATTGTTATCAAGTTTTAACAAGTCAAATTTTTGTAAATTTGAACTCGATTCAATATTTTAATCCAATTCTTATTATTGCTCGAGTTCCTTGCTATTATTTAAGTTTGAATTCGAATCAAACTCTTGGGCATTTTTTTTGTTTTGAGGGAGTAGGAAGGAAAGGAAAGCAAAGGAAATGAAGGGAAAAGAATTTTAATATTTAGACTGGTTTTTGAGCAGGGAAAGGGAATGATAAAGTCTAATTAATTTTGGTCAGTCTACTTTCCATCCAAAAGTGGGTGGAATCAGAGAAGAAGAAAACCAAGATAAATGAAAATTTTAAAATTTCTTTAAAAACCGTCATCTAGCACTTGTACCATATGCTAGAAAAGCGTCAAAATCTAATCTCAAATTACATTTTATCCCAAAAGTGGCGGACGAAATTCAAAGGAAGAGTTTGAATCAAGCTGCTTCTTTTATATATATATATATATAAATCTTTCAATCAATTTATTAATTTCCACCTTATATATATATTCATTATATATATATATATATATATATATATATAGATTCTCAACCTCAATAAATGCGTACTTTTTTTATTCAATTTCTAGTACACAATCTATCAAAGATATTTGCATTTCCTTTCTTGACCCAAAAAGAATAGAAAATATTAAAAAGGTACTAATAAATACTTGTGATATGCAAAGGTTCAATTAATCCAAACGCAAGCTGTACAGTTGCCTCCCAGAATCGAATTAAGTACAACTAATGGATTCTGGTAACCTCTCTATTCGTGAACCTATTAAACGTTGCCATTGGGCTTTGAACCACTAACCCATATTTGGTGCTAATACATAGGTTCAATTAAAAACCCATTCAAGAGTACTACTACTAATAACATACTAAAATTATACATATATATATATGTGTGTCCTGTTTCCTCCAAAAAAAAAAAAAAAAAGAAGGGGGGGGGGGGGGGGCCTGTGGCTGTGGCTGTGGAACAGAATTTGAAATTTTTTGATCCGTCCGAGAGACCTATAAATGCTAGAACACCCAACCCAAATGAGTGAGACTCCTTGACTAAAGAAACCTTTCAAGAGCAACATCTCCTCCTCTTCTTTCTCCTCGCATTCCACCACTGAAGAAGGAAGGTTTGGATATACTACTATTCCTTGGATTTCATCATATCAAACAATCAACATCTGAATTTGTTCATTAGAAGAATTTGTCATGATCCCTTAGATTTTATTTCTATAGTTCAGTGCATAACGAAGATCCTGAAAATCCCAAAACCATGAAAGATGTAGAATCTGCTAGGATTTTGTTACACTCCATGAAGAACCAAAGTTCCATTCTTGGTTGGCTGACAAAACTCATGGCGTCCGTGATTCTCGTTTCCTTCATCACCTGCGTTATTTACTACATAAAGTTATTGTGCCCCTTAGCCATATACATCGAGACCCCTCTTCACATCCATGATCTAGAAAAATCTTCATCATCATCATCATCGTCATCGTCTCTGCAGACACAATCTTACTCTAGTCAAAACAAGTCGAACGTCAGAGGAGTACAAGAGTCAGAAAACCCTGGAAAAACGCAGCTCCATCACATTGTTTTCGGCATTGCAGCTTCATCCCATCTATGGAATCAACGAAAGAACTACGTAAAATTATGGTGGAGGCCGGGGGAGACGAGAGGGTTTGTTTGGCTCGACAAGACTGTAAGTACAGGTACTGAGGATGACAATTCTCTTCCAACCTTAAAATTGTCGAGCGACACCACCAAATTCAGGTACAAGAATACGGAAGGTGATCGATCAGCATTACGTTTAACCCGGATTGTATCTGAAACATTAAGGCTGGGATTGGAGGATGTTAGGTGGATTGTGATGGGGGATGACGATACATTCTTTGTTGCTGATAATCTTGTTAGAGTTTTATCCAAGTATGATCACAATCAGTTCTATTATATTGGTAGCAATTCAGAGAGCCATTTGCAGAACATTAGATTTTCGTACAACATGGCTTATGGTGGTGGAGGTTTTGCCATAAGCTATCCCTTGGCCAAAGCTCTGGAAAAAATTCAGGACAATTGCATACAAAGGTACCCGGAATTGTACGGTTCAGATGATAGAGTCCATGCTTGTTTGGCTGAACTTGGAGTCCCCCTGACCAAGGAGCTTGGATTTCACCAGGTTTTTTTTTTCCCCTTCAACTTTCAAGAAGTTTTTCTGTCTGTTTGATTAGTTGTACATTTTTTTTTCTTTTGTGTTTGTTTCCATTAGATTAATTTTGTGGCTACAACCATTGTTTTTTTTTTTTTTTTTAATCTTCGTCGGACTAGCTAGCCCAGTCCAGAATGGTTGTTACAGATCAATTTTGTTCTCGACTTTTTACGTTTATCCTAGTATGGCATGGCATTTATTTCATCGTTAATTGTCTCTTAGCAACCATATTAATCTAGGTGAAGTCCGATTTATTGCTGAGTTAGATGAATTAATGAGTTAAGGTTAATTAATACATTACAGTTAATTTAGAATTTCAAGAAAACGCAGGATCATAAGATAAGGGATTTGAGTTTCCGTGCAATTTTCAAACACAATGGATGGAAACGATTTACGGTTGAAATTAATCTCCTTAATTTAAAATTGAAAGTTGGTAAGATTTTGAAACTGTAGAGGGATCGATCCATGGACGAATTGGTAGCTAGGATAAGTACCGTATACAAGTTATGAATCGGTAGGGCAAGTGTAACACAAGAATTCATCATAATGTATAGGTGAAAAAACCAGCACGCAATTAAGGGTGTCAAGAAATGTCAAAAAAACACTTGCAAAAATCTTGAAATTTGTAGATATACAGGTCAGGTCAAGTTCGTCATCATTTCTGCTATGAACCAACCAGGTGGGTGGCTTGGGTGCGCCTAAACACTAAACACAAAATTTCAGATACACATATCATGCATCGGTATGATTAAGTGAACTTGCTCCAATAATATTGTCTGTTGGATATTGAGTACTATATTTAGATTATCTAAAGGGGCCGGGGCTGATTAGATATTATAGTTAATGCATATGATGAAATAGGAGCTTTAATTGAAATTCAGGTGAACAACCCCTGATCCTGTTTGCCTTTTGCTGGCAACCCAAAATTAGATTAAAAAAAAACGTCAGATTTTCTATGATTTTGAAAGACCAAGCTAGAAGATTAGACCGTAGATGCGGTCAACCAACTGCTGTTCGTTCTTACGTACTTCTTTGTGGTTAACTTAAAACTCTCTCTCTATACATTTTGTGCAACAGTTCGACTTGTTTGGCAATGTGTTTGGCATCTTGGCAGCACATCCAATTGCACCCCTAGTCTCTCTCCACCATCTAGACTTGATTCTGCCCATCTTCCCAAATGTAAACCAAGTTGAAGCGCTGCAGAGATTGAAGGTGCCGATGGAACTGGACTCTGCAGCGCTAGCGCAGCAATCAATATGCTATGACAATGCTAGAAACTGGACTATTTCGGTCTCATGGGGTTATGCTGTCCAGATTATCCGGGGTGTCGTCACCCCGAGGGAGATGGAATTGCCAGCAAGAAGCTTTGTCAACTGGTACAAAAGGGCCGATGAAACTGGATTCACCTTCAACACTCGATCTCTCAACAAAAATTCTTGCCAGAGACCCGCGGTGTATACATTGTCTGCGGCTCATTACAATCCTTTGACCAATCAAACTGTTAGCCAATATGTCTACTACAAAAAATCAGGTCATCAGTGTGAATGGAAGATGGCTAATCCTTCACAAATTCGTAAGGTGGAAGTTTATCAGAAGCCTAATCCGTTCCTTTGGGATAAGGTATGTATGCATTATTCCCTTGGTTTTAGTTTTATTATAATGCATGCTAAATCACAACTCTACGCTGGTGTTAACCTATCAAGTTCTCATTAGTTTTTTTTTTTTTTTTTTTTTTTCCATTTTTGAGCAGTCTCCTAGAAGAAATTGCTGCAGACTTTTGGCTTCAGAAAAGAAAGATACCATGATAATTGATGTTGGTGAATGTGTAGAAGACGAAATCATTGAAATGTATAGCAGGATATGAACTAAACAACTTTATTACTATTATTTTCACTTGCTGTGGTGGTGATCCCAACACTCGATACGTCGGCATGCAAGTGCATAATGTTTTACATTAATGGCTCGAGACAAGATCCTTCCCAAGTGTAAAAAAAAAAAAAAAAAAAAAAGGGATGAAAAATGAATTTTTGTAAGTTTTGGGTTGTATATGATAAATCCTTTTCCAAAATTTGTCCAAGTTTACATAGTTCTTTTCCTAGTCAACACAAGGCCCAAATATGTATTTCTGCTAGATTGGTATGCTTTTCATGTTTGCAAAAGTTGAAATCAACTTCCAGATCCAGTTTCGGTAATTAGGTGGGTGAGTAAACCTCTTTTTTTGGCCATTAAAGCATATCAATTTGGGAAAAAAATATGTTGCTATTATGTTTTTTAATTCAGTTCTTTCTACACATTAGGAGGCCCCTGAAGTGAATAAGTTTCTGTTTGCAATGAATCCCGACTTGGGATTTTCCAAACTCCACAGGGTCCTAAGTTAGATACTCTCCTAACCGTCCAATCAATCAAAGTTTATCTCCGATGTCGCTCTAGTGTGGATTAAAATCTAGGGTAAATTACCTTTTATTTCTATGTAGTTAGTTAGATACTTTACTACACAACTCCTTATGATTAAAAAAACTTACATATAGTTCCCTCATGATTTGAGTTAAAGTGTCACCATCAATTTATTCGTTAAAACTAACGATTAATAATAAAAAATTAAAGTCAAACTAATAAATTGACAAATTTACCATTTCACTGCATTTTTTTCTTCTTTTTTTTTTTGTCCTTTTCTTTCTCTCTTTTTTCTTTTTGTTTTTTTTTGGGAAAAGAAGAGATGATTTTGAAAACTTATACATTGACCTACAAAATCTTAATTTTCTCTGAATACAAAAGAGATGGAAGGGAAATAAAAAAATAAATAAGAAACAAAAAATATGAAAGGGAAATATGAAACCAATAAAAAAGAAACAATAAATACCAAATCTTTTTTACTACAATTATCACTATAAGTTTTTAAACCAAATCTTTAATGGTATTTTCTATTTGGTATTGAATAAATCTTATATACACTATTACGGTTGAATCTATGACACATGTGCAAAAATTGAATTTTAAATTCAAAATTTGCAAAATCGTCATCCATCCAGAACAAACAGTATGCACACTGTCAGTGCAAGAAAGATTAATCTTTTCCTATTTATCTATTTTTATTTCAATTTCTTCTTTTTTTATGTTTGGAGGAAAAAAAGAAGTAACAAAG